>NW_022681458.1:78511974-78734474 GCF_009764315.1 Trachypithecus francoisi
TATGTCATCTAGTCCATATGTGATATATCAGGTGTGCATAGGTAGGATATTTATTAATTTCATTTTAGATTGATTATTTTCATGTCATTTTCATATGGGCAATTAGGAAACAAGGGATGAATGAATATAGTGCCACTAAGTCAATTTATAGTATCATGAGCAATTCCAGTAACAACTATAGAGGTCATAAAATGAGAAAAACAGTAAGATCTAGGGAAAAGCTATCTACAAATCTTTAGCTAAGAGACAACTATTTTGTATTCTTTTGTTGTTGTTGTTAAATAATATCCTTGGGCATTTGTTTCTCATAATTAAGCAGCAAATGCTGTATTTTACATGGAGATACACTGGTATCTGTGAAGAGAACAGATTAATGTAATGTTTTGCTACCTTTGACCTTGTATCCTTGAGTCTCTTGATTCTATGTCACCAAACATAGCACTGTAATAGAGTTGAGGTCCAGCTAATAGTGTGTGCTATTCTGACTGTCATGCTCCATCATTGTAACTTACTGCACGAGGTCCCCAAAGTAGCCTCGTGTGCACATGTACACATGCACGCACATGAGCGCATGCACCCACACACAGAAAATTCCCACTGACAGAATAAAAAAGTAATCAGAGAATGCTTTTAAATACAGATTTTTCATTCATCTCAAACAAAAATATCTTGTTCAAAGTCTGTCTTCTAAAATGTTGTAATTCAAAATGTATTTAAATCCACCTCTTTTATAAAGTTTATTAGAAGGAGATAATCACAAAACATCCAAGCTCTTTTTTTTTTTTTTGGCATTATCCCATTATGGCAAAGTGTCACCAATTTACATTTCAATTTTCAACCTATAAACATTAAGCTTCATAAAGTGAGAAAGTACTCTATGATGTTTTTGTTTCTTGACGTTGTTTCCTCTTAGATGATTGGTTTAAAAACAACTTGAAAATATATTAAATTGTTTAGAAGTTAAATGTATTAAATATATTATTCTTTTACTATCTACTTCCATGTTTCCATATATATATATATATGTATATATATATTCCACTAGTAGGAAAACTGTATGAGTTTCAAGCAGCTGAGCATTGCCCCAAAGCTATTACCCAACATTTCAAAATTTAAGAAGGAATTAAGATTAAGATTCCTTGTGAATGCTGCAGTTTTCTAGTGAATCTTGGAAACATAAATGAAGAGGCAGCTGTAACTGTTTCTAAGTGAAAGGAATAGCCAAGAAGTATGTTTGATCTTAAACAGCCAATCCCAAACCCATTATGAGATTTTTAAGCCCCCATCTTCTGCTCCTTCCCTTATTCTCTCCTATCTTCCTTCTTCTTCCTCTCCATTTCTTTCCTTTCTTCCAGTTCTCCATTCTCTATCCTTATTTTAGGTGGCTAGTCCACTGGACTTTAAAAAGTAATTTCCTTTATCTGGACATAGCACTTTCTTTTTCCAAATTCACTTGAATATAGCTCTTCAACCACATCATGTCAATCCCAAATATTATCCCAGTGACCAGGTCTGACAGGTCTGAAATAGTTTGTAAAATGAGGAATAAAAAATCATAATCAGATAAACATTGTTTATAATTTAACCTGTTTTGAAAGCATCGTGGAGGGTTCATTTTTGTAAAGAAAAGTAAGAACAGTTACAACCTTCGTTACTTCATGTATATGTATATGTATATGTATATCTATATCTATATGTGTATATATATATAAAATTAGCTGCATGAGCAACTTGGAAAGTTGTCTTATCTCACTCTACCAATTGATTAAACCAAATATTAGGTAGAAATAAGAATAGCCATTTGGAGAAATGTCTCTGTGTATACATTACATAGAGATAGAAGTTACTTTCAGCGAGTAAATATTTTTCTGCATGTCACTACTAAATTGCATTTTATACAACTTGAAATTATTTTTCTACATTTTTGCACTTGAAATTTTACTGAAATTTCAAATCAAAGACACAACGTTTATATACACAAAATGAATGGTAACGATAAAACTTAATTTTCAAAATCTAGAAAAAAAATGTCCTGTTAGTGAACACCAAAGTAAAAATAGGTTAGATGTTCTTCCTAACATGGCCGACACTGATACATAGGAAGCTATCTTACAGATCGATATATATGTAAACAGGATACCAGATCCCAAGTGCAATTAGAACATAAGATTGAAAATTCTTTATTCTACAATTAAAGCAAGGCTTAAAAGGAAAAACAGCACATTTCCAATTAAATCAACTAAGTACAAGTTAGTTACTACCAAGTCCCATTTCTAAAATAGTAGCTTTTGTTGGCACGCTTTAGGAAGTAAATATTTACCCAGAGAAATGTAATTTCCTTTTCATTTATTTAGAAACTGCATGAGCCGGTCTCTGCTTTCTAATTTTCTTTTTACTAGTTAAGGTAGCACAGAGATTTCTCACTTTGATATTAGAATTGTGTAGTTGAACTTGTGTATATTTGAAAGGGAAAGACAACATTTTCTTTCCCTTCTTAATTAGTAACTTTCTTTCTTACTTCCACTATGCTTTTAGTAATTAAAAAATAAACCTTGATATAACATTGATGCTTGTTTGCAAAGTTATTTTGAAAAACATCTGCTGATGAGAAGCATGCAAAAAAACTTTCATGCCGGTAAATGTGATTGCTAATAATTTCATCATGATTGCTATGACTGCAATTTATTTAATCTTAATTTATTTTTATAATGAACTGTTTCAGTAAAATGACAAATGATTCCATTAGTTAAAAAACTAAAATGTCAATTTACATGTGGTCTTTGGTGACTAATTTGCTGAGTTGAGGTTTTGGTTTTCGTTATGATAATAATATTTGGCTATGCTCTATGAGCATAATTTATGAGGTCTTAAATATTAATCTTTCGATTTTCTGAAACAAGGTAATTTTCAGCTTTAAAAATGCTAGCAGTTTCCCTTTCAGGGTCTTGAATACACAAGTTTTAGGCACAAACTTCTGAAACGTTTTCATCCAAAAAATAATGCTCACTTTGTTCCCTAGGATCAAAACAATTCTTTTCCACTAATGACTGCAAATATCAGCTCATTTCTAACACAGTTTCCAATGGCAAAGATTACTCAGTTGTCAGTAAAAGAAAAGGGATTACATCAGCATTCAGGGGGAAAAAATGTTCTGTTCCTTCTTACTCCGAAGTCTATGTTCAATCAGCCTGGAGCTAATGGAAGCCCTCCAGTGCTGAGAAATAAACAAACACAGTTGGGCAAATAGTCCAAAATCAAATCTAGTATATAAGGTGGACAATACATAGTTAGTTCCATTACCGAATCCTCCCCTGGGAGCTGAAGCAGCTTCAGAGCCCTTCTCATTACACACCAGCACCATCTGTAGCCAGCCTGAACCTGATTTGGGAATGTATAAAGTACACGAAAAAAAAAATAGACTCAGAATCGGGAGCTAGAGAATCCTATTTCAAGTTTAAATTTTGCTTGTGAAAGATCATTTGGTTTTAGACTCAGCAAACATGGGCCTCATCACTCACAATGAGGGGCGCATGTAGCAAGGATTACTTCAGATCAGGGAGATTGAAGGTAATTGCTACTTTCCACAGGGATATATCTAGCTCAAGTATAGCTCAAGAGAGTTACAGCATGGTCCCATTAGCCACAGAGCTTCTATTCCACTTCAAAAGGCAAGCACCCTTTCCCAGTATTGCTGTTGCTGTTGTTATTATGCATTATTGAATTCAAAATTGTAGATGGAAAATAAGCCAATGGCAATGGCATTTTTAAAATCTAAACATTGTGTATGTGTGTGTGTGTGTGTGTGGTGTGTGAATTTTAGGCTCTGGCTCAAAAATAGAACTAGAAGCTTTTATTTACTAAAAATAAAATGTAAATTGTTATTCATAGAAAGTGATGATGTTGGTTACATCTGTTTGGGGACTAAAAAAATGAGCACATGATTATCAATGCTGAAATATATGGTGATATTATGTGTAGTACTTGAATATTTTCATCCAAGATATGCCACCTTCCAGCAGGCAGAGGTTGCTTTACCAATGCTACCTACTTTTCCTTTTATTCTCCTTCTCCCTCCATTCCCCAAACAACCCCTACCTTCATCCATAACAAAATGTCTCTGGAAATCTGATTTCCTTCCTCCATTTGAATCACATTCATACAGAACTGAAAATGGTTGTGTGTGTCTTTTGAATGGCCTGAAAAAGTCCAAATGTATATGTGAGTGTGTAATTGAAGGAGAGAGCACTACATACCAAGTATCTAGAGATTCATAGGCAGGGTAGATGACTTTCACTGGAGAGGATCAAAGAAAGCACTTTGAGCCTCCTGCTCAAGCAGAGGCTGCTCTTCCTGAGCTCCAAAAGAAAGAATTACCCCTTAACCTAGATAAATACCTGTTCCCCAAACTGAATCTCCCTCGTCCCGCCTTACACTACAGGTGGAAACCATTCACTATTAGTAAGCCCTTTCCCTACTCTAGCACTCACCTGTCCGGAGGTGTTTCCTATGTTGCCAAATTTCAGATCCTTTCACTGATGCTATGTGGCTGCAGGGGTGTTAATTCTGCTCCCTTCTGGTTTGGTTTGGGTGATAAGACTTCAGGCATGACTTGGCAGTATCCCCAGGTGGCATCCTTACACTCTGGAGTAATAAACTGAATCTCAGACACTATCAACAAATATTTATGTATTTTTTTTTCCAGTCCATCCTCACACTCTGTCAATTTGCTCTAGGCAATATTTTTCAGTGATCAAAGATATTATTACTGATTTTGGTTTCCCTGCTTTATCCTGTGAGATGGATCTCTGGGACAAATCCTTCGTCCTTAAAACTGTGTTTTCATGTTCTTGGCCTTGTCTGAAGAAAGTCAATAACCCTTCAGAACACTCTTGAGACTTTCATTCACTTTTGTTTTTATCCTCAAGTCTTATTTAATAAATCTCCATCATCCAAGATTCTGGTGTTCACTTTTTGGGGGGTTATTTAGGACGTGAACTCTGGAGTAAGATGGATTGCAATCAAATCTTACTTCCACAGTTTGATTGTGGACTTGTATAAATTATTTAATGTTTCCAAATCTGGCCAGTGCAGTGGCTCATGCCTATAATCCCAGCATTTTGGAAGGCTGAGGTGGGCAGATCACTTGAGGTCAGGAGTTCGAGACCAGCCTGGTCAACATGATGAAACCCCATCTCTACTAAAAATATAAAAATGTTCCAGGTATTGTGGAGTGCACCTGTAATCCCAGCTACTAGGGAGGCTGAAGCAGGAGAATCTCTTGAACCCACGAGGTAGGGGTTGCAGTGAGCCGAGATTGTACCATTGCACTCCATCCAGCCTGGGCAACAGAGCAAGACTCCATCTCAAAAAAAAAAAAGTATTTAATTTCTCTAAATCTCTGTTTCCTCAACTAAAAAATTAGGATAATAATAGCATTTGTGTTATAAATATGAGAATATTGAATGAGTTAATTTATGAAAAGATTTTTGTCAAGTTAGTACACAATGAATGCTATCATTATTTTTATTTAATAGTAATAATAATCTAAATCTGTTCTCCAATTTGTCCCTTGCTTAAGATTTTGTCCAGTAGTTTCTGATCCTAGATCATACCCACTAAGTTCTAAGAACTCATTATACCTAAAACAAGGTGCCTGAGTATCTTCTTGAAAAAAGGAAATAGCTACCATTTACTGAGTATTTCCTATTGCCAATAGTGAGCTAAGAGCTAAGTATACTATAGACAAATTGCATTTAATTCTTGTAACAAATATACAAAGTATGAATTACTGTGTTTTGTTTTTGTTTTTGCTTTTGTTTTTTTTTTTTTTTTTTTTGAGACAGAGTCTCACTCTGTCACCCAGGTTGGAGTATAGTGGCACGATCTTGGCTCACTGCAACCACCGCCTCCCAGGTTCAAGCGATTCTCCTGTCTCAGCCTCCCGAGTAGCTGAGATTACAGTTGTGCACCACCACACCTGGCTAATTTTTATATTTTTAATAGAGATGAGGTTTTGCCATGTTGGCCAGGTTGGTCTCAAACTCCTGACCTCAGGTGATCTGCCCTGCTCGTCCTTCCAAACTGCTGGAATTAAAGGCATGAGCCACCACACCTGGCCAAATTACTGTTTTATAAAAGAGGAAACAAGCTCAAAAAGGTTAAATGATATGTTCAAGTTCACAAGAAGTAACTGTCAATGTTGAGACCCAAACCTACAGTTTTCTGTGGCAGAGATCACCATAAATATACCACCACCCATTTCCTCTTCTAGACACACAGAGTATATTTTCCAGCCTCCTTTGTAGTTGGACATCTCCATGTAACTGCATTTTATCCAATGGAATATGAGCCAAAGTGATGTGTGTATCTTAGATGCCAGCCTCCTATAACTTCCCAAAGTCCTCCAGGCTTTTTCCCCCTTCTGCCAGCTGGATGCCAACATGCATGAAGAAAATGGCAATCTTCATCAATCTGGATCCCTGAATAACTGCATAGACTAGAGCACATCTCCCTATGTATTCACTTTGCCAGTTGATCTGAAACGAACTCATGCTCTCTGTGTTTGAGATATATGCATTTAATTTTGTAATCACAGTCTGATGTTACTTTAACTAATATAGTATCCAACTTCAAAGTATTCTGTCTCTATTTTTATGCTGCACTGACATAAGAATTAGCCAGAAAAATGTCACAATGTTCAGAGTCACAGAGGAACTTTAGAAATTTTTCTCAGGTACACTGTCATAACTTTGGAAAAAAGGTATCTAAGCTTTAGTTAATTGTTTCAAAGTATTATTAAAATGAATACCATTAACTAAACAATTATGAATTTTAAAAGTTTACTTTTAATATTTTCCAATTATCTAAAATGGTAAAAAAAAAATAGGTAGGGTAACTTTAATCATGGTATTCAACTCTTTATGAATTGTCTTTAAAAGGTTCTTAAAAATTATCCATTGCATTCATGATTTTGTATCTCTCTACATAATTGACTCATTTTTGAATGAAACTAAATCTTGTTATCCCACACAGAGTCAATAAAAGTAACACTTTTATTTCATAATTCAGCACTTTTCAAAATAAACATTTTAACCTACAAAAATCTAAATTTAAGATTCAGTGCCATGTAGAGGAGTTAGAATAATACATAGTCAAGATAACGTGTTTTATGATCAAGCAGTTTTATCTTGATGTCTTGTCTTCCACATTTATAAACCATGTGACTTTGAGATACTTAAAATCTCTTGGCTTTATTTTTCTCATTTGTAAAATAGGAATAATAATTACACTTCCTTCAAGGCCATAATAAACTATATTTGTGTCCCTGCACTCCAGCCTGGGTGACAGTGAGACCCTGTCTCAGAGAAAGAAAAAAATAAAGAAAGAAAAATAAATAATAATTGCACCTCCCTCAAAGAGTGGATGTGAGAAATAAAAGATCAGGCAGAAAAAGCAAATCAACTGGCATATACGTGCTAAACAAATATTGAATTTTTAGATACTATAACTAGCCCTAATTTTTTATAGAAATAATATCTTTGGGCCGGGCGCGGTGGCTCAAGCTTGTAATCCCAGCACTTTGGGAGGCCGAGACGGGCAGATCACGAGGTCAGGAGATCGAGACCATCCTGGCTAACACGGTGAAACCCCGTCTCTACTAAAAATACAAAAACTAGCCGGGCGAGGTGGTGGGCGCCTGTAGTCTCAGCTACTCGGGAGGCTGAGGCAGGAGAATGGCGTAAGCCCGGGAGGTGGAGCTTGCAGTGACCTGAGATCTGGCCACTGCACTCCAGTCTGGGTGACAGAGCGAGACTCCGCCTCAAAAAAAAAAAAAAAAGAAAAAGAAATAATATCTTTGAAATAACTTTTAATTATAAGTGCTGTGCAATATTCAACAATTAAGATGAGAAAACTGTGAATGATCATATCAATATCTGCTATGTCTTAGTAAGAAGACATATTGGGAATGAAAATTGTGTTTCCAAAAGAGTTGGAATTTTTATTTCAGATTCCAGGAAGCAGAGATTTAATGGCTAATATTTAAATGACAGGGAAGAGATTTTTCATTTGAGGTCAAAAGCTTTCTCTTTTTGTTAATGTAATGATGTCAAAGGATTGCAGATCCCCATTCCTCCAGCTGAATCTGATTCCAAATGATGATGAAGTCGAATATTCATCAGTTCTCTCTTCTCCCGAGAGAAGATGAGTTAGGAAATGAGTCTCTATTCTTTATTTGGAGATTTATTGGATATTTTTTCTTGTTTCTTTTCTTATAAGAGCTAAAATAGTTTAGTTATCAGTCTTCTACTTAACCCATAGCTACTTATCTTGCTTTCAGATGTATTATCTGCTTAATTGTTCTTCTTTCAGCACCATCTCATGACATCTCTTGAAACCAGCCCATATCCAAGTTGTTGCTATAGAGAGTGGAATCAGGAGGACAACAACAGATTTTATGTATCAACTATAGGACCTTTCTGATCACAAAGACCCTCCCCACCCACATCACTCCACTGGCACCTGAAGAACACTCTGTAAAGAAAGCAAGTCTGTATGACTGAGTAGTGCTTCCCAGTGGGTAATTCTGAACGCCCACTTTAGCCTCTACCCATCCAACTGTTTTGCCACATTCTCCACAGTTACCCATAACTCTGCCCTCCCCCCACAAAAATCACTCTCCTTCCCTCATAACAGCCCTATTTCTGTGCCTCCATTTCTGTTGATGGCATCACCGTCTTTTCATTAGATCCAAATAGAATCTTTAGTCATCTTTGACTCCCTCCTCCTCTTCACGTTCTAAAATCAGGCACTTCTGACTCTGAATTATCATTTATATTCAGATTCAGCCTCCTCCTCTCTATCTCCATAGCTTCTTCTCTAGTTCACTCTTTCCTCCATTCTCACCTAGGCTGATCCGTTAGCTCCACATCTAACCTCTTTGTCTTCACTCGCTTTCAACCCACCCAACCCCATCCACCCTCTATTCTCTTGCCATAGTTCTGTTTCTAAAGCATGGATATGGCAATGATATTCCCCTGCTTAAAACCCTGGAATAATTTATTCGGATAACAATATATGCTTTGCTCACACTACATGTTCCTATCTGTCAAATTAAATCTTTCCAAGCTTTTAGACTGGGTGCGGAAGCTCCTGCCTGTAATCCCAGAACTTTGGGAGACAGGTGGGCGGATCACATGAGGCCAGGAGTTCAAGATCAGCCTGTTCAACATGGTGAAACCCCATCTCTACTAAAAATACAAAAATTAGCCGGGCGTGGTGGCACACGCGTGTGGTCCCAGCTACTCGGGAGGCTGAAGCAGGAGAATCGTTTGAACCCGGGAGGCAGGGGTTGCAGTGAGCCGAGACCTCGCCACTGCACGCCAGCCTGGGCGACAGAGTGAGACTCTGTTTCTAAATAAGTAAATAAATAAATCTCTCCAAGCTTTCAGACAGATTTGGGCTTTCTTAAACAGAAGAAGTCGCAAGCAAGGTAAAAAGCAGGAACTGCTTGCAGAAAACTGTTTTTGCCAGCTTTTGTTTTCCACAGCCTGAACACACTGAAAGGATTATTCTCCAGGGCATGTGGGAGGAGTTTCTTTGAGGAATCAACGTGTTAAGCATTACACTGAACACCAGAGGATTCTTCTTTTGCAGAAGCTTTATTTCTTGGGGGAATAGAAAAAGATCTACCCTAGATCTTCCATTGCTGGCAATGGAACCAGTGGTTGCCTTGGCATCAGAGGGAGCAGGCAGCAGCTTCGGGCAAAATCTCTATAACAGGTAGGGTTCTTTGGAAACAAATACGAAACAGATTTTGATGTGCAAGATGTTTACTGGCGATTGATACCCATTAAAGAAAGAAAGAGCGAGCCAAACTGGGTAATTAGAGCAACTTAACTGTAGTGCAGTCTTGACAAAGCTTTGGCCAACCCCATAGGGAGCTCTGGGGTGAAAACTGCCCATCAGAATGTATTGCCTTGGGAATGGGTCAACTTTGGTTGCAGGCAGCAGACCCTGAAGGTACTAAGAGCTGGAGGCTATCTGCTAAGGAACTGGGGCAAGTATCTCAGTGTCCCCTACAATGTCTCCACGACTATTGAGGTCTGCCCTGTGGAACCTTACCACTGTAACCTTTTGAGATGAGAGAAACCTTCCTCAAAGACTCTTTCTCCCTCTCAATTAAGTCTAAAGCATAATTAAGTGCAAAGGTCTATTGCTGGTAAGAGAAACACCTCTCCAGTCTCACTGCCTTTGAGCATCACAGAGGGAAGCAGGTCAAGGTAAGAAACATGGGAGCTGAAGCCCAGCCTTAGAGTAGCTGGCAGCTTGGCAAAACTTGCAAGCTTATCAGCAACCAAAGTAAGTACTGAGAGGACACATTCATAGATGGACATGAACATTTCTAGAAGTTTTCAAAATTATTTAGAAAAGATAAATCTGTAAAAAAATTAGGCATCCTGAAGTTTGGATCACAAAGATATGAATATTACGTACAGGCAAGTCAAACATTTGGGCTATAGTATTTATGTATTTGCAAGTTTGCCTTTTTCAGTAGATTATAAATTTCTCAAGCTTGAAAATGTATCTTACTTGCTCGTAGGATATTAAATACACATGTCAATGGTTTGAAATGATTTATTTTGTACATTTATATTTGGGATCTCAAATTTTCATAATTTATTAATACATTTAAGTTACATACTTTCTTTTACATTTCATAGAAAGCAAGTTGGTTGCTTAAAAACTATCTTATTTTTAATAAAAATGTTTATGTACTTAAACTGTAAATTATCTAAAATATAAGTAAATCCTATGGCAATACAAAGTATCTAATAAGATCACTCGTCACCTGACTATGTTTGTGGTAGAGGCAAAGGGGGATGGTATATGCTTGTGTGATATGCATGTGAAAAAAAAAAGATAAAGAATATATATAGTTACACAAATGTAAAGTCTCTATTCTTTGTCTGGAGATTATTTAAGAAACCCACTCTTAAAATAAAAAAGGTTTGAAACCCCTGGTCAGATTATACAAAATAAGGAGATTAAAAAGTTGAAAGTCAATAAACTAATTGCTATTATGTGTCAGACATCGAGCATGCAAAATGATTAAGACAGAGAACAATGAAATGAACTCCCAGTCATATATAACTGACATTTGTACAGTGCTTTCACTTAGCTTTTTCCATATGAACAGCTAGGGCATGGATCATAATAGTCTTCATTTTACATATGAGGAAACTAATGTGACACGCCCAGTTGAAACAAAAAAAATGATTTTGAATCTATAATTATTGATGCAACAACTTCCCTTCTGTGTCATACAAACTAACTACTGATGCCAAGCTGAAAATATTCTTAAATAGGTATATATAAAATTGTATTCATTTGTCTTTTCATTCATTCAGTCCACAAGAATTTCATGAGCCCAGGGATCAGTTGCACTGTGTTACGGGGATATAAAGATAAAATAGACCAGACCCCTGCTTTCAGAATGACTACAGTCCGAGGCATATGACCCTGTGGAGGACGGAGATGGGCCCTTCTAGGTTAAACTAAATCTAGCAAGAAAGATAAGTAAGAAAGTTCTATGAAGATGATCTAGGACAGGCACCTCCAGAGTGGAGCAAATGACAGATTTATCCTCATGGAATATGGGACAGCAAATCTCTATGTGGATGAAAATTGGAATAAAAGGTAAGGGTGGACATACCATGGAGGATGCTGTCTGCACAGCTGAAGACTTTATTGTTTACACAGTGAAGGAAATTAAATGACTTTAAGATGAAGAATCAGGATTTTAGAACCAACACCCTCACTGCTTTCATTAGAGTACACTGGTAGCATCAAGTGAAGCCACAGCAGTAGTCACAGGGAGGACTGTTGTGGTCCACTAACAATGTGTGAGCAGAAAGGGAGGCTTGGTGGGCTATGGAAGATTGGGTGTCATGAAAGAAGAGCATAGAGAGCAGAAAAGAAGAAACAGAATGAAAGAATTCTGTATTGTTAAGAACATACCACAATTTATACTTTCTAAATTTGTATAGTATATTTGCACAAGGTGCAGTGGTCTTGTATAGCATTTGATTATGCAGAATGTGATTTTTGAGGTAGAAAGAACTTTAGAGGCCATTTATTCTCTTCCCCTCATTTTACACATAACGAAAGTGTGCCCTAGAAATCAAGCAGCTAGCTAGTGCAGAGCTGCGAATGAAACGCTGACTTTTCCAGTGGTCTACCTGTCCCAAATATAGCTAAAATATTAACAAAGATTTGCTAAACACTCACTAAATGCAAGGCACAATGATAAACACTGATTAATAAATAATCTCTATTCTCAAGGAATTAGCAATCTAGGCTGCCATAGAGAATTCATATTATATATTAAATAATTATTAAAGCAACATTCTGAAAAACCAAACTACCTCTAAAGTAAGCAAATTTTGTCATCAAAGAGTTGAATAGTTGCCCTTTTTCCCTTGTGGAATCACAATTTTTATTATAAAATAAATACAAAATGTCATAATTTTTATCTTTGGAGTCCTTGAATTACAGTTCTATGAATAGTGTCCCCTATAAACAAAAGAAATAAACTGGAAACTTATATCACATTTTTGCTTTTCTGTCTACAATAGTAAACTGTGTTCATTGTTTCTTTAGTTTTTCCTGCTAACTACCACTGGAATTGAAATTGTGTACAAAATGCTTCACTTTCTTTGCAACAATTATTTTTTATGTTCTTCACCTCTGGTAAAATGACCTCTAACCATTGCATCATTTTATAAGAGGCAATCAGGAGCTTTAAAGGAAAAAAAACAAATATTTTATTAAATTAATTTAAAAAGAAATATTTAGATATGAAAATCTGCATAGCATAAATATTTTATATGGGAAATAGTAATAAAAATTAATATTTAGTTATATTATTCATATGTAAGGGGGGAACCTGCTAATTTGGAAGCCCTAATTCTCCTCCTAGAATATTTCAAATAGCATATATGGAACAATATTGCTGCACTATATTTTACAACTAGCTTATATTAACTCTATTTTACTGTTTTTAAACTATACTCATGATTATATTTCTTCCACATTTTCTTGAGTGCTCACACACCACAGAGATATAATATATAAATAAAGTAAGGCAAAATTCACATAACCACTGTGACCAAATTGGAAACAACACAATATAGCACATATTAAAATTTCTCGATGAAATGTGAGGCTGAGGTATTTACCAGCACATTCCTCTTATGTGTATATTGCAGTATTTAAGTAGGCCAGGGACGCTTCCCACTACATTGGCTACTCCATGGAATGAGTTCAGTCTTCAGCAGTAGTAGTGTCCTTTGGCTTGGCCCTCAGAGCTATCATAGATGTCTTAACAGCCTAAGTAATTTAGTTCAGATTCTCAGGGTTATCAAGTCCCACAAAATAAGTCTCCTCTGGGACAATTATCAGATTGAAATCAATCCTGAAACTTACCTTTTTACTTTTTATTTTTGGGTACAAACTTCTTCCACAAAACCTAAAACTGTTAAAAATAAGATTGTACAACAGGTTTTGAAGATTTTACTTTAAAAATCTTTAACTCTTTACTTTAAAATTATTCTTATCAATGTGTTTTTATTGTGTAATGAGTTAGCATCCAGTGATACCTGGAAAGTATTTAGCCCCTAAAATGACTTTTATGTAAGTTTAAATTTCTCTTTCTCAGAGATTATATAAAATATTATTTATTTATTTATTTTTGAGACAGATTCTCGCTCTGTCTCCCAGGCTGGAGTGCAGTGGCACAATCTCAGCCCACTGTACCCTCTGCCTCCCGGGTCAAGTGATTCTTGCGCCTCAGCCTACCAAGTAGCTGGGATTACAGGCACGTGCCACCACACCTGGCTAATTTTTATATTTTTAGTAGAGACGGGTTTCACCATGTTGGCAACGCTGGTCTCAAACTCCAGGCCTCAAGTGATCCACCCGCCCTGGCCTCCCAAAATGCCGGGATTACAAATGGGAGCCACTGCGCCCTGCCTAAAATACTCTCAACATTGGTGTTCATGGTCCTTGCTATCCCTTTAAGAATGAATTTATGCAATGAATAACGGCACATGACACATTGAACCTTGTCCCTCTTCTGCCTATTACCTGTTTTCACTTAAAGAGTAATTATTTAAGCTACACATGGGGAGTAGCTTAGAGCAGTGGTTTCTAAGTGTGGTTCCTGGACCAGCAACATCAGCATCACCTGGGAATTTGTTAGAAAAGGAAATTCTTAGGTCATGTATTGGACATTCTTAATAAAAAACCTTGGGGCTGGGGTCTAAGCTGATGTGTTTTAACAAGTCTTCTAGGTAATTCTCATGCAAACTAAAGTTGTATAACTGTCTTAGAACTCACCTCACCTGCAGAGGCCCATTTCTTAGTCCAGTCAAGATTGCTGTACTCTTCAACAAAACAGATGTTGAAGAAAAGAATAAATGTTAAAATGAGTCATAGTCTGTGGTACAGTCTTCAATATGTCTTAGATTTTCACCCAGCAGTAACTAGAAACACCAAACCTGGACATATTAGACCCACCTCAGACAAGGCATTCTTTTATTAGTACTTGGTCACAATATACTGCCCTTACTCTTAATCACTGACTCACATTTTATGCCTCAACTTCAGAATAAGTGTATAGAGCTGACATGGAGCTCCCTGTTCTGTGGAAATACAAACAAGCATGGGAAATACCACCTCTGAAGACCATTTAATTAGCGCAAACTACAAAATGAAACCTAGTATAATTGTTGAAAATGCTTCAGAATGGAAAACTAAGATATAGTTTAAAAGTGAAGTCAATTTATTTTTAGTTTCTGTGACATTTAAAATGTGTAAAATTTTCTAGGTAACAAATAGCTTGAACGTGCTTCTGCTTGTGTGTGACACTTCTGCTGGACAAAACATTCAGGAATGGGGCAGGAGAGTCATTCTCCTAGTGCATCCTCACTCACCCACCTTATTGCAAGGTTCCTCCCCATGGGGGAACATATTGCCAAACTCAGAGAGTCACGGTGAGAAGGTGATTTTACCAAATTTGTTAATCATATGCCAATAAGTAGTTATAAGAAAGAATAAGCTGGGGGAGATGGTCTTACTGTTTTCATATATCCCTTAAAATACTTCCATTACTGAAATAATTTATTGGGCTTTCATAAAATGGTGAGGACCATGTCATATTTATTTTTATTTGATTTGATTTTCTCAATTCTTGTCCAGATCTCAGGTCATTTGAAAGATTGTTAAGTAAAAATTGCTTAAGTAAAAAATATATATGTATGTGTGTATACATATATATGTGTGTGTGTGTGTATGTGTGTGTGTAATATATATACATATATTCAGGAAAGAGTAACTCACTAAAAGTATCACTTACAAATATATATATATATATATATGAAAAACCAGTGGGTTTTTTATTTTGTCAAAACCTTGTTAGTCATGTTTTGGTTTTGGATTTGCAGTCTGTGGAGTATTTTATACTTCTCAAATTTCTTCTGCTCACTTGTGACTCTCAAACATAATAGAAATCTCCTTTTTCCCTTCAAGTAATACTTGTCTGCTTCTAGGGCTATCAGGGGAATACTTTCTTAAAAATTGTTCAAACCAGCTCAAGCAGTGCACAAATACATACCAAATAGGAATATACTGAAAAGCAGCCGTCAAAATAGCCAAAATAATCTAAAAGCTCATTGTAAAAAATATGGAGAACAAAGTAAAAGGAGTGCCTTAAGGGCTTAGTTTCAATTTCTGCAATAATCCACCATTTCAGATAGAGTTAATTCCCTAGACTGTGTACATATGGATAATTTAATTCCACAGATAATCTCTAATATTTGTTTTGGGATAAAATGTCAAACTTTTCCCACTAAACCTTTTCACCTCCCCTTTGGACAAGTGGTCAAATGGGGTGATTTGTGGTTGCCTCTCGTTTGTCTGGCCCCACATGCCAAAGGCAGTGCAAACAAAGTGTGAAATGGATCTCCCCACCTCTCCCCTACCATGGCCTCGGCTTCATTTTGCCAGGTTTGGGGGAGGAAAGTGAACAATGGAGTAGTGAAATGTAAATGTCAACGTCATTTTAGTGTGTGTGTGTTTTTTAAGATATTTAACTTCTTTCAATAATATAGGAATTATTATACTATTTTAATGTGATAGATAAAATGAAATCATCTAAATGGAAAATGAATATACGGTTGTTCTGTTAGGAAAGGCAATATTTAAAAAATTAGGATTTCGAATGAAAAACACTGTGTTTCAATTGCATCTCTGCTACTTGCTAGCCAAGTAAGCTTTGAAAAGTTATAAAATCTATGAATATTAGTTTTGTTATCTACAAAATAAGAATAACTTTTTCACAATAATGTTATGAGAATTAATTGCTATGCACATGTAAAGCACTTGTAATCCATAACTGCAGCATAGTTATTTATAAAGGAATGAAGTGTAGAAAGTGGAGAACTCTAATATCAATTGTGTATGGAACCAGAGTGTTTCAGAGTAACTGAACTTCAAAACATCATCATCAGTAGCAATCAGTGGAGTTTTCCATGATCTTGTAATTTTTTACTCCCCAGTATCATTCAACGTGTTCTACACACAGTAGCTGTTCACCACATAGTTGCTAACAACTCACAATATCTTTCTCCAACAGAAAGACTGAAATCAAGATAATAATAAAGAGTTGTCAACATTCCCTATTCTTTGACTGGCAGAAGTTAGATAACTGGACAAGTACAAATAATTTACTTTTGCTAAAAAAAAATGTATATAACCATATATTTTAACGTATTCATATATATATGAATGTTATATTAAAATGTAGAATTATCAACTGCTACTAACCACTTTCTAATAATCAAGACCTGATTTTGTTACAAGTCTTGTTTTCTAAGATAATTTACTGTGTCTATAAAGAGGCCAGGGCTATGGAGTTCTAATTTATACATTTCTTCAAAAACCTTTATACCCATGAAATAAGTCCTCGAATCTGAAAGACATATATTTTCCTAGGCAGTTTGCAGAGTTGTTTCACATCATTAGGAAAAAATATAACAAATTTTCCTTCATAAGAAATTGCAAGTGGTTTCATTTTTGTTTTTGTATATTCAAATAAAGATTTTTTTTTAACTGCAATCAGCATCACTGGAGTGAATTACCTCCAAATGGAAAGTTACCAGGTAAAAGTTTCAACACCTGGCATAAATATCAAAGAATCAAATAATTGCTATCCTTTAGTGTGCTCATCACATCACTTTCAGTTGCAAAGTGACAGAATCTCAACAGAATCTACAACTAACTTAAGGAACCAAAAGAAAAATACATTGACTCTCACTTTGGCCGTCTCTCTTCTCCTTGCACATTATTCTCTCCCACTGCCATGATTTTTCTATCTTGGGGAAGGACCATAGTCAGCAGCAGCATGGGGCCCATATACCAATCACTGAGAAGACTGTTTTCTCTCTCAGATCCAGTTATATTTTTTGTCCTGGAAAAGGCTCTTAAATGGATGGACTTGGGGCACTCCATGGGCCAATCCTGGGTCAAGCGTGTCTGGGGACAGGGCGTGAGGGTGGTGGTATGGATCTGAAACCAGAATTGTGGAAGGGAAACTAATTCTGGAAAGACAAAATTGATAGCTTTGATATTTGATATTTAGTATAAGGACAAAATTTTTTTTTAGCAAATACTGTTTTAGAAGTTCCATTAACTTCTGTAATAATTTGAATGAGCATTTTTAGCTAAACAATATAAGAAGAGAAAATGCTTTGAGTTATTGAAACACATATACCTTTAGAGAGAATTGCACAGCCTTAGACATTACTTTAGATGAAGGAAAAATATAAAATATAGTTGTTGAATTTGAACAAATTTTCAAAATAACAATTAAATCAATGTGTGATCTTGAAGGGTTTATGGTGCTTTGACATTTTAGAAGACAAAGCTTTCTATTACCCCTTCTGAGAAAATTAACTCACTAAAGACTTTCCGCATCATATTCCTCAAACATAACATTTTATATCAGCAGGACTGAGAAGACATTATGACCTCCAGAGAACACTTCAAAATAAATCACTCTTTCTCCAAATTAAGCCATCAAAATACTGAGGAGAAGGATATATATCAAATAGGAGTTTTGGTGAGAGCTGAGTTCCACCTGCCTTCCCTATTTCGATAGTGTTCAATCGTCAGTCTCTTCTACAGGTTAAACAAACTGACTCAGCCTCATCGCTGCAGGACCTTTCAGAGCCTTTGATGGGCTACCATGTGACACTTCCAAATCTGTTTGACTTACAGAAAACTTTAAAAAATTACCCCCTTCCCCAGCATACTTATCTGTCTCTTCCATAGCAGTAATACTAAAGTAACTGCTTTCCATATATTATGACCTGGAGGTTGTCAGTCCATATGTATTGTACAGTCCTCTGATGTTTCAGTAGAAATAAATTTTCAATGAAGTATTATCCTTAAGGAAATCATCTTATTAAATCTAAAAAGAAAATCTTTGAAAAATCTCATGTGACATATAACTTTTTAAATTTTAATTTATAATTTCAGAGTAGCATAATAGAATGTTTAAAGTTAAGACTTGAGACCAGGTACGGTGGCTCATGCCTGTAATCCCAGGCTTCACTTTGGGAAGCTGAGGCAGGTGGATCACTTGAGGTCAGGAGTTTGAGATCAACCTGGCCAAGATGGTGAAACCCCAGCTCTGCTTTAAAAAAAAAAAAAAAAATTTGTTGGGTGTGGTGGCACATGCCTGTAGTCTCAACTACTCGGGAGGCTGAGGCACAAGATTCGCTTCAACCGGGGTGGCAGAGGTGCAGTGGGCCAAGATTGCGCCACTGCACTCAGCCTGGGAGACAGAGTGAGACTCTTGTCTCACCAAAAAAAGAAGAAAAAATAAAAAAGACTTGAAAAACCTCTACAATTTAAGTACATAAGGATATTTTTACAGTGCTTTATACCATACCACTCTCTTCTAGCCCTCAGGCCTGCAAAATAGAAAAAAAAAAAAAAGAAAAGCTAAGAATCACAGTATTTTGCTATCTCCTATTTGGCCGCCCCTCCTTAGACTTTCAGACACTCCACACAACCAATACTCACCAATGGTTGACTACGGACGGCATTGCTTAGAGGAACTAGCAAGGAATCAAACAGGCCAGCATTGTCTTAGATAAGTCATTTAAATCTGTAACTCTTGGTTTTCTCATTAAAAAATGAAAAGATCTTACAGTACTTACCTTACATCACAAGGCTATATTATTGTGAAGAAGCAATAACATTACATATGGAATGACAAACTAGTTATGTTACATAACTAATCTTTTTTTTGTTAGTTTGTCATAGCCTTCAGCCTCTCCAATCTTCAGTCATCCTAAACACTGGTGAAGAAACACTTTGAAAATTGGATCACTTCTCTATTGAGAAGGCTTTTTGTCTTTCCTCTATTTCCCCTCCAGATTCCCTGCTCTTTTTCCCAGAGGCTGACCTGTACTGGCGACATCAACAGTCTCCCTTGTCCTCTGAATTCTGGATGGGTTTGGCTAATGGAAAACACTGACAGGGAATGAGAAGGTGAAGAGGGAGTTCAGCATACTAATCTCCTGCTCATTCGTGCCATAACCTGGCTCCTATAAGAGGTCCAGCTCCTGTAAGGAATTCATCTCAACAGTACTTTGTCTTCAGGTTCCATTATCTGCTCACTCTTCATGCACCATCAGTCTGTAGATGGGGATATTCAGTGCATGCATCATCCTTAAATGGAGACACAGGGACTTCTGCCTTGAGCTTAACACTTTCAGGAGTCCCACTCTGGTTCTTCTCTGATGAGGCCTCTTCCCACAATGAGATGAATCTTCATGGCCAAAATGATGTGACCACCTGCCCCTCTAGACTGCATTCTGGGTACTTAGGACCTCAAGATTCTCTACCTAGATTTATCTGCAACTGTTTTCAGGGCTGTTTGCCTGGGTCCACCCTCCAAAATGCAGACTATGCTGTGGGTGAGTGCACCCTGGAGCTAGATAAATGACTGAAGGGTTGCTATATGTGGAGTGTAGATGGAGTTTATACATAAAAGCTAAGTTTAGCTCTTACGGAGTTATGGGATTTAGACAGGTTCCACCTAGAAACATAAGCATCTTTTTTTCACTCTTTAAGGTGCTGCCCTCTTGCCAAGCCATACACAGGGCCACATCTACGTAATAGGAATGCCCTCTTCTAATTCACAGAAGATGTCATATAAACTAGTGGTAGCCCTAGAACTATCAAAAATGTTTTTTTGTTGTTGTTTTGTTGTTGTTTGGGTTTTTTTTTTCCGTGTGTGTGTGTGTGTGTGTGTGTGTGTGCTGTTCTAAACCTTAGTTCCCATGAAGGTGTTCAGTGGGCTACTGCTAAGGCATGAGGTCTCCCTTGAACTGTCCATTAGCCAGGGTTCCCATTGACACAGAGTGGCTGGGCTCTGACCTGTTTTATATATTAAGTTACTTATACAGTTTTATTTGATTAGATAACCATGTAGATAAGCTAATTTTGAAAATCACTGTACTAGATAATCTAAAAATTCCCTACTATCATTAGAAGGCCTTATTATCCTCTAAATCATATCATACGCAATTGTCTAGTCTTTTCATTTTAAACCTTTCATTTAAGCCATGATTTCTCATGGTTCTATTTCCTTTTATGTTACTTGTTCACATATGTCTCTTTAACTTATTTAAAATATTTCTTCCTTTTTACCACTACTATATCATCCAAAGAATGACTCCCAAACCACCTCCTCTGAGAAGCTTTCCAAGTTAATTTGAACACTGATGAGGTGTTTTAAATTCTTCATCAAGGTGTTGGAAAGCAGATGAAACATAGCCTGTTGCTAGAGTTTTGTTGTTGTTGTTGTTTGTTTGTTTTTCCTTACTTGAGCTTAAATACTGCCTAGTTTGTCTTAATTCCAATGGACAGTTCTCCCTCATGCAAATTTGTTTGGGGTCAAAAAGACAGCCACACTGAAAACAGAAAAGAACCTAATCAGACAAAATACTGAAAGGTTACGGTTGAATGTGCTTAGATGCTATACTTAATAATTGTTTGAAGAATTATAATTAACTCATCTATGAAACTAACTCATCTATGGAAGCTCAGATGTTAGTAACTTGTGATTAATTAAATCTAATAGACTAAGCCTATTGTATTTATAATAATAATATTTAAGAAAATATATTAATTCACAAAATGATCGATAAAATATTTTGGTAGTAACGTGTTCATTTCACAAATAAGGTGGAGTCTCAAAGATTTTTGGATTATCCTCTGAGGTGACACAGTAAGTTACAAATGGAAAGCCAATTTAAGAGCACTGGTCTTCTGACCATCTATTCATTAGATTCAGATTGCAGTTTCAGTGTTAGAAACCAAGATAAATTTAGTCATCTTTTATCTTAGAGTCAGTTTTATAAGTGGCCATTTGTATTTTAATATTTGCAGTACCATTTGGTTTATTTTATTTTTTTAGCTAAAATGCCATAACAAATATGCAACATATTCTTTTGTGTAACTCTACAGAACTCTAATACCAATGAATGACTTTACAGAAAGAATTATTGAATAGAATTTCCATTTAGTGTTAAGGAAATGCCTTGGTTCAGCAACATCCAGTAAGTGAGCACATAAATAATTGCTTATTAAAGACTTTATATATGGAATATTACAACCTCTAAGTATTAGCAATTCAATAATGAAAACATTATGATTTACTTTCCACTACCATTAGTAATTGACACCATGGATTATATAATGTTGCGTCCTGCCAGTAATTTTGACTGAAGCAAAGGAGAAGTAGCTGTGAAATACACATTTATTACTCTATGTGAATACTGTACAATTACTATGAATGGTTGATGAACTCTTTCACTTTCTGATACTCATTGACAAGCTGTATTGAATTTCATTCTATGGCATCTGTCAAGGGACATACAAAACTCTATTTACTGGGCCAATTAGAAAGAGAAAGAATGTTCAATCAAATTTATGAGAGGTCTGAATAAGTTATATTACGTTTATCCTTGTGTAGGGGAAGAAAACATTCTTAGATGTTTGCACTTTTGATACAGGAAATAAAATGAGAAATTGATTGGGAGCTTATGGCCAAGGGAATTTGTCCAAGGTCATAGTTTATCATGCGCCCCTCCACTGTAGGCAACCTGAAGACTTGACCCTCAACAGAAGGAATGGCCAAGATATACATGAGGGCCACAGGAGCATACAAGGGTATTGTAAAGTCAAGGTTATAAAGCCCTATGTATTTCATAGTCACTTGATGAAGTGGCTATTGGCATAGATTTATCTATTAAATATTCTTATTCATAAGTAAATTCTGAAACAGAAACTCTGTCTCCAATCTAGTATTTGTCTAGCTTAAGAAGTTTGTGTCCCTGAGTTAAAAAAAAAAATATGACAAAACCAGTAATCCGTGTGCAGTTGCTAAAACTTCTGATATTTCTTAACAGAATAATGCTACTATCTGGACTATGTATGGTGTCTTATTTTTGTCTCAGCACACAAATTCTTAAAAGGGGGAAGAAAGCCATGGCCTCTAAGTGCCAACAGAGGTAGAATTCAAGGTCTTTCTGAAGATGACCTTAGAAACAAACATGTGAGACAAAGAACTGAAGAAAATTTGGCCCATGGCCTCTTTAAATTTTTCCCTCAGCTAAACAGACATCTAGTCACTTAGAAAAGAACCCACCCCCTTGTTAGACTAGCTGAGGGACAATCCCCTGTTGTCATTTTTATTGTCTGCCCTGGAGAAGGAGGCAGCTTGGGATGCCTAATGGAATCTTGATTCTATTTCACAGCTACAGAGCACAGCCAGAGGCCCGTGGTGCTTTTGTGAGCCAGAATCCACGGAGGCTAATTTTGGCTGAATAGAGGCTAAAGAGAATTCATTTTTCCTTGTTACATTTATTTCACTAAAATTGTTCAAACTCACAAGATATTGCTGGAAGGACACCAGCAAGCACTTCTTAATTGGGGCCCCATTCAGTAGCAAAACTGACTTTGCAGGTACCAGCCACAGAGGTGATGAGGATTTCAGGGGCCTAAATGCATGGAAATTAACCTTAACACAGGAGACATAAACGTTATCTGTACTTAGAAGTGGAATATAATCTCGAGGCTTCTGTTTCACATACTTGCTGGAAACTGTAACCATGGCTCTCATCTTTCAGTTGCTACATATGAAAGGTTTCGTGTCCTGACATCACCAGTGGGTTCTGCTGAGCATGCTCAGGAAGATAATTGCTCTTCCCCCCAAAACACTGGGAGTCTCTAGAGATAGCTAGCAGCAATTGAGTATTAACCAGTTTTCAGGAAGCCAAATGGACAATAGAGACACAGGAAGAATCATTTTGCCTTTCCCTCACTTCAAATTTTAATGAGTAAGAAAATCTTTATATATATGTGTTTAAATGTGTTTGACATTCTGGCCCTATGTATTATCGCAATGTTAGTAGCACAGAATTCTATTCTGAATTTTAAGTTTGCACACATTTGAATTACTACTTATAATTCTAACTTTTCATGAATTTTTAACTCAATAATTAATAAGAATGGCCATTAAATTGCTAAAATCTTGGAGGAAAAAAATTCTGTAAGTACTTGCTAAGTGTTGACATCACTCTTACTATTTTCTGTGGATTCTTCATTCTTTGTTTAAAGGCAGAAACACCCTCAGAAGGTATCTAAGAGAAAGCATAATTATCCCCATTTTACAGATGGAGAAATCAAAGCCTATGAGCCATTGATAGAGTGCCTGATGGGAGAATTTCTGTCTTCCATTTCAAAATTTGCTCTTGTGGAATGAGCAACATAAAATCTAACGTGTTTTTCTTCCCCAAATGAATTTAAACATAATTCCAGTACGGAAATTGGTGTTTTACAAAGGAAACTTAGGAAGAAAATGAATTTCCCTGTAACAGGTACTCCACGTTGTTTGTTGTCCAGAGGGTTCAGAAGGTAGTTAACCTAAGCTCACCTGCATTAAATATTGACCCTGAGGGGCAATTTGAGGCCTTGCTAATGGGGCAATTTGGGGCCTTAATGATGCAGACAAAAAGGTCCACAATCCTACTTGATGAAGTGAAGAGCCTCATTAGCATGATTTTCAAGGGTGGTACTCAAAGAATTAGCTTGACAACCAAAGCCGCGTCTAAACTGGCCAAATAAAGAGCTCTTCATTTAGCTAGAGTGCTATATTTGACCAGTGTCTCCATGTTCCTGTGCATTTGATTTTCTTTTCTTCTAGAACAGTGTTTTTGTGTCTTTTTGTTGGTTTTTTTCCACAACCTAAATGGACAGCTGTTGATGTTTGCAAAATTTTGAGAGCATAACAAAAATGTTGCATTTTTAAAGCAATACAAAAGAAAGGAAAGAAATTCAATGTAAACTTACCCCAAACCACCAGTTATTCCTACTAGAGCAAAGTTTTGTGATGAAAACAAGGGCATGTATTTTAAGCTTCTGGATTTGTGAAACAGGTGCCAATTTCTAATACACAGCAAAGGCAAATTTAGAAAATAAGACATGCCAAATCACCTTTAAATGTAAGACAACTGAGCAACAAATGCCATTATGCACATAATTTCAGTGACATACATGATGCTTTTGTAAGTGCTTAGAATTTAAAGCCACAATACCTTCAGTAGACAAATATGCGCTCGCATGTATACCACACACAAACAAACATACAGCATGCAAACTACATGTCAATGTTAACTTGATCAAGTAAAAAAGGCAGCTGTACATATACTTAGTACTTCATCATTAGACATTCACATTTATTGAACAAATGTACAGTAAGAATTATTAACAGTAGTGGAAAATTTTCCTTGTTCTTAGAAAATGTGTTTAAAACACCTAGAAATGTAATATTCAATAAATACTAGAAAACATCTCACAACACTATAAATCTTATCAAATAAATATATACCTTTTTTGTTATAATTTTACATTATACATAGGCACACTGTCTAATTTGATTACTGAATACGACACATTCTTCTTTGACTTATCCTTACCCACTAGATTGAGTAGACTGAAGTGCCCTCAACTTTGCCGTAGGCTCCTAATGCCTCAAGCTATTGCTTTAGTGACTGATTCAAGGGAAAAATAAAGAATGAACATTCAAAATATGACACTTTTAACTAATGAACTGCAGGATAATTCCATTCTGGTCCTGGCAACGGCTATCTTCTTTCTACATTTATACTCTATAGTTGGCCATAATCTTTGGAACGAACATGTTTTAAAAATGGAATAATGTAATTATTATCACAACTAATTTGTACCTCAAACAGCCCAAATTAAATTCAATAAGTGCAGGAGAAATTACTGTGATTTAATGTCTGATATTTCACCCTACTAAATTTTTAATTGTGGCAAATATGTTCTGCTTCGGGAACATAGAATAAGAAGTGCGGCAAAGACTCCCGACATTCCTCCATGTAAAAATGTTTTTGTAATCACTCTATTTAAATAGTAACATTTTATTTTTTTAAGCACTTAGTTTCTTGATCAGGATCCATATTCATGGGGTCTCGCTGTAATCCACTTTACCACTTAATGTTGCAATTCAAATGTTCAGTCAGAAGCAAAGCCCTCCAGAATAAAGCATGAATATTACCGTGTGGGGCTATAAAGAGAAGACTATTAGAATATATCACCAACACACTAGGGGACCATTTAGTCCACTGCTCTAAATACATCATTTAATTACAATGGAGACATTACTTCATGTTTCTACTGATGTAAGTATTATTAGAATTCATGATATTCGCAGGCTACTGTGGGCCATTACATTGGCCATAAGCTATTCCATAAGATTTACTACTAAAGGCCCGCAAGGGTATTTGAGCATTCATGGATTCTGTGGCAGTAGGCTTTTATCTAAGACACATAAGTGAGGGACAACCGAGTTATTATCTCTAAGAAACATAGCTTAATATTTTGGATTCTAAAGGTTAAGGTACCATAAATCCTGAATTACTCTGAGATATCACATAAAAAGACATTTTTATTTTATTTTACTCTATTCTGGCTCTTAAAATATTTTATGATGGCAGTTTTCAGAGTTGTACCATGTTGTTTACATTCAGTCCCTGGATGCATCAAAACACTGACACAGCATTTCTTTTAAACTGTCGTAAAGAAAGCAGAAATACATTGTGTGTGTGTGTGTGTGTGTGTGTGTGTGTGCGTCTGCATGCACCCATATGCATTGGGTCTGTGGTATAATAGGGAAGAGAGAAGGATGGAGAGGGATGGGTTAACTAAATGCTTAATTTTTTAAAAAAAAAACATACCCAATTTCCAGTTTGATGATTATTGATCAGTGCTTTGATTGGCCCTTTTTGTGATGGGTGTCATTGTGTTGGGCTGAGCTGAGCTGATTTGCCCCTGGATGCAAAGCCTTAGGACGTCTTAGAAAGGAGATTCTGTGAAACTACACAAGGAAGTGCAGAATCAGCTGCAAGGAGAAGCTTCCAAAGGCTGCCTGTTTTTTAGACAATGAAAATTGCCACCAGAAAACTCAGTAAAGACTGATGAAGGGGGTTAGTAAATTTGTCATAAAAATAGGCAGAGAAAAAAAACTTTTCCCTATTATGAAATGAAAACTTCTGGATATCTTCCCAACAAATAAAAGGTTAGGGGTTTGGGAAAGCAATGCTTTGAAAAAGCAGGTAGAACATAAAATTCAACCAAACAGCCCGATATCCACATGTAATGGCAATTCCACCTTTACATTTCTCTCCAACTCTCTTTCTTGGTATTGTAAGGCACCTGTTAGGTTTCTGAATCTTAATGCATGAAACACATAACTATTTTGCATTTTCCAGGAAAACTAAGGCAGATTCATCAGAATTGGCTGTCTTGTCGAGAAATGGCTCTAAAATGACAAATAGCAGCAAGCCGCAAGAAGGGTATAGTGAGGGTACAGAAGCTGTGTTTACTGAGAGACAGGAGGAGCTATTGATTTGACATAGAAAACCAACTGAAAAGTTGTTTGATCTCTGAATTTGTGATATAGATGCCTCACTTTTGTGGCAGATTTTTTTTTATCATCTTCCTTGCTCCCTATCCTTCCCTTTACCCAACACCCGTCAACTCTCAGGACATAATATCCTGGGGCCCTAAAACTTCTCCAACGATAGGATTTCTACCACTGCTACATGAATAGCTACCAGAGGGCTATTCATTATTCCGGAAAAAGTCTCAGTTTCACAATGCATTGTTCTTATAGCTTTGAGTAACACACTAAAGTTCTAAAAGGTTATGTCTAAGAAAAGGAAGTAAAATAAGACTTTCTCGGACAAAATTAGCCATTCTTTATTAAAATCTATAATATTTAATTACTTCACTAAATTAAAACATCAAATGTAAGCATTAATAATATTTATCATAAAGCCATATTACTTTCTATTATTTTATCCAATTAGAATGTACTAAAGCAGAGCCATTTTGGGCCAAATCTCTGGATTTAACCACTTACTATTTTGCATAAGAAGTATAATGCATATTTTAAAATCTCAAACATATTCAACTAAGTCATATTTTAAAACCTAAACATTGATCGAGACCATCCTGGCTAAAATGGTGAAACCCCATCTCTACTAAAAATACAAAAAATTAGCCAGGCGTGGTGGTGGTCACCTGTAGTCCCAGCTACTCGGGAGGCTGAGGCAGGAGAATGGCAGAGCTTGCAGTGAGCCGAGATTGTGCCATTGTACTGCAGCCTGGGCGACAGAGCAAGACTCCGTCTCAAAAAAAAAAAACCTAAACATTATGAATTTGCAGGTCAGGTTTATAATAAAAAATATCTCTTGGAAAATATTAATTCTGTACTTTTAAGAAACCACCATGCTGTGAAGGCCACCTAAGATTTCTAAGTCTCTAAATATGAACCTTTAAGTTGATATATAGTTACTGATCACAGTAGAAGAAGTGTGTACCCAATCAACATAATAATTAAACTATCAGTATGAATCATCACTATTCTATTATATAATACTTGTATAATTGTTTAATAGTATTACTATACTATCATAATATAGTAATATCATATTATTGTACACAATAGTATATAGTATAGTATAATTACACAATAGTCCCATCATGCAGATACTATTTTTATCTTGATTTTACAGATGGGAAATTGAGGCCTAGAAAATTGAAGCAACTTGCTCAAAGGAATGTAGCCAGCTGGCAGCAGAGGCAGGGGTTGCGTTGTAGCTGTCTGACTCTCCAGTTACACTCATACAAAAGCTTCCTACTCCTCCCACTCCATGGGATCACAATACATGTGAACTGAATGAACTCGCGGATACACATTGAAGAAAAAAAGGCAGGAAACAAAATGCTGAGATGTTCATAGGAACCTTTTTATACTTTGCATGCGTTTTTTAGTTGGACTATTAACATATCTGAACCTACTTTTGCTTCCCTCATTTTCTTTTCTCAGAGAAAGCTATGGTTATTTTTCCAACTATAGATTTTTTAACCACATACCTCCACCAGCTATACGCTATGTTTTTATTTATTATCCTTAAACAATTTAGTTCCATCTGTCTCTTTAAAAAGTAGTAAAATCATCATAATCATTATGTTATCCAAATATTTGTAGAAAAAAAAATGTGATGGTGTAGGGAGGTGCTTCCCTCCCTTCTAATTTCAAACCGAGTACCTCTCACTCTCCAGAGCTGAACAGCACCTAAGTGTGGGAGCTTGGTCCCAAGCCATACCAGAATTCCAGTAGAAAGGGTCAGCACAGGATTTTGACAGCCTCTAAGCCAGAGGTGCTCTTGGCCAAGAGGCCATGGATGAAGATCAGAGCTCCATGATTCCTGCATAGAGAAAACTTCACCCATAGAGACCCAGAAATGTCAAACAAGAGCAGCCTGAGAAGATTTGTAGGTTGAACTGGCCTCCAAAGAGTGGGCTGAACATGTACACTGGTGCTTAAAGAGGGTTAAGATTTCAATAATTTATTCATTATATGTATTGAGCAACCACTTTATGCAAAGTCCTTGTCCAAGTGTTGAGGATATAAGAACGAACAACGACAACATCAAAATCCTGGCCTTTTCAATCTACCTCTGTAGTGGGAAATGGTTAAACCCAAGGTTCACATCACCTAGAAAACTTCTCACTGCTCATTGGAAGTGTGGCTCACCCTCAACCCAGACTTCTCACTAGGTTCAGTTGCCACGATGGCAACTCCAGATGTAGCTTTATACTTTTAGACATTGTCTCAAAGAATTCAGCCATTAGGTCCTGGATCCCATATTCAACTCTCAGAGGTTTTTCAATGAAGCCACTCTCACTTTGCTTGAGGTAGGAGAAAGCCCCACTGGGGGCAGGAATGGGAACTCAACATACAGTTGTCTCCAGAGAAACTTCCATTTACTGGCTGGAGGTGGATGATCCATAATATTGGGAGAAGTTGATTTTGCAGTCTCTCAGCATGGCAGAATGTATTTAGGTAGTCTTTAAAAAATGCCTTTTGTTTTCTTTCATGTAACCTTATATTTTTAAATTAGGTATCCTTGGTATATTTTTAGATTGATAAATAAACTTTTTAATCCTATATTTAAATAATTCTGTGAAAGGATATCATTTTTGATAAAATAAAAGCTGTTTTATTATTCTTTTAATGTGTCCAATGAAATCTATCACAATTTGATACCTACCATTATCCTTTTAAAATACATGAATGAGGTCTTCTCCAATAGTTGAAAATTTTACATCATCCTTTTTACTTCCTGAATTTAAAGCCCCTTTTCAATTCCCTCCACAGAAGTTTTACCTAATGTCTTATATTATTATGCTTGAAATTATTTTCCTGATCACCTTGTCATGCTTCTCTGGAATGAAAATCTGCGTATAAATCAAAACATAATTTAGAAATTATTATGGTCACAGTTTTCTAAATGTTTAAAAATTCTTCTGGATTCAGTTGTCATTACATTTATTATTACTACACAATTGATCAAAACAACCTGGATATATTGCAAGTGTTGATAAATACTTTTCAAATATAAAGTTATAATTTTATAGGAAAGAAGTACCTTAATGAGATGGGTGAACTTTTTATTTTCAGTTTATGTGTTCATGGATGAATATAACTTATTGCTCAGGTAACATATAATTTAGCATTAAATCTATTCCTATATTTTATACATATAGGCATAAGAAAGTTAGCTCACATAAATAATATAGTGATAATGTAAGGAATTATTTTGTTATAGCAATGTTTTTCAACTCTTAGAAATCTTAGGCCGGGCGCGGTGGCTCAAGCCTGTAATCCCAGCACTTTGGGAGGCCGAGACGGGCGGATCACAAGGTCAGGAGATCGAGACCATCCTGGCTAATACGGTGAAACCCCGTCTCTACTAAAGAATACAAAAAAAAAAAAAAAACTAGCCGGGCGACGAGGCGGGCGCCTGTAGTCCCAGCTACTTGGGAGGCGGAGGCAGGAGAATGGCGTGAACCTGGGAGGCGGAGCTTGCAGTGAGCTGAGATCCGGCCACCGCACTCCAGCCTGGGCGACAGAGCCAGACTCCATCTCAAAAAAAAAAAAAAAAAAAAAAGAAATCTTAAATTATGTGCCAAAAGTCACATGGTCAGGTCACATGACTTGATAAGTTCCTGCATCAATTTTATTTTTTTTAAAAAAACAGCAAATCATCTATTTTTGAAAAGAATAGATTTCTCTATCATTGGAGTAACTCATTTTCTGGTTTCTCATATGTAAACCAAAATTTATCAAATGATAATAATACCATTATTCTTTCAGTGAGAAGCAGCTAGTTTAAACTTACATGGTCAGAAATGGTAAGGAATAAAACATGGTTTATTTCAAATTACTTTCCAAAATAATTCTTTTAGGTAGAAAAAAGCTTTTTATATTGTCATATCTTATTATCAAAACGTTGGACCTGTTGATTTGCTTTATTTATGGAAAATATTTGTTATTTAACCTATATGGCAAAACAAGTCCTTATGTTGAAATCAATCAAAATGACTTTCTATAAGAAAAAGTATGACTTTATTTTTCATTTAAAATAAATGTGCTAATTTATGTTCCCATGAAAACAACCTGTCTTTTAAATTCTAATTCTCTGAGAGAGACAGAAATCAAGGAGGCCCTGGCTGCATGGCTGCAATAACGCCCTCTGTATCCTTTCTTTGTTTTGACTTCATTGGTCTCTTCAGAGTCTCCCTATTCTTCATCAATAGTGGATGGAAGAGGCAAGGACTCCAAATGAAAATAATGGTCTAAATCTAGAACTTTCCAACATGGCAAAAATATTCTACTTCTAATGTCATGTCACCCTTAATAGAAACAAAGGTAAGATAAGAGGATATCTAGATTAGAAGAGTCTTCTCTATGTACAATGCTTTTGTAAAATCTCTTTGTTTGAAATCTATCTCTACACCCAGGAGGAAAAAAGGTTACCTTATTAAGATGTGGGACAAGTGAAAGTTATGAGTTTCATTCATAAAGTATGAAAAAGAGAATTGTGGTGGGGAAAATGTGGGAAAAAAACAACATGACACTTGGATCACAGATATATTCTTAGATAAATCAATTCACTAAAAAAAAACATATAAAAGTTGTGGATATAGGGACTGATACTCTTAAAACTATGTAGGTTGTGCACCTCTTGGAAAGCGCTAGTACCCCAGAAGTGCACTTACTCCTGTGTCAAAATCCCTGGTTCCCAGTAGAGGATCTAAATTATTCAATGCCTGGAAGTTAAACAATACTAGGGCCCTCTTGAAGAAACATAATACAAAAATGTAGAACATCCTTAAATATAGGGCCTTGGAGGAGGCTCATGTACCTGAGGAACCTTGAAGCTAACATGTCATTATCTTCATGGTAATTCTACCACTGAGTAAGGGGATATTTATCATCTTTGGATAGTTGACCTGTGGGACCTCAGCTAAGACAGAAAGCATACTGTTTTCACATCCAGTTAGAACTATGTTTCTACTATCATTTGTGATATTTCTCTGTGCAGATTTGTCTCCCTCCTCTCTTAGACCACACGTCATTTGGAGCCATTTTCTGCTCCTGAATACTCTCCACAACACTGAACAGAGGACATGCTGAAATGTTGATGACCAAGTAATTGACTCAAGCCTTCCACCCAATATCCAGGAACAGTGCAAAGTCTGGAACAATTCCTTTCCATATTTTCCAAGGATCTCTTGGTTTTATGAGAGTCAAAAAACTGTGGCGGCACATCACCTCTTGTCATCAAATCTGTTCTGGAGGTACATGGTTTCTTCCAGAAACCTTAAGGGGAGGACTAGTGGATAGATAAAACATTGCCTGGACCAAGACTTGCTGACAGCTCCGAAGCAGGATGAAGTGTTTAACTTAGTGACCAGGGTCTCCTTGGGGACCCCAGGGGGAATTTCTGGAAGCTTACTTGGTAGGTTGTGGTCTGGAAGTTTGGTTCAGAACATGGTGGTAGGCAATCTTCTTTTTTCTTACTATAGCATGATCTTAACAGTTGCTTCTGTTTCCAGACATAGCTGCTACCAGGGTCCAAGCCTGGATCCAGAACTCCACTGGGAATGGAGGCTGTTTTTCACTTTACAAATATACCAAAGAGATGTAATTATATCGTTCTTGACTGACAATGAAGACTCCATCCTAATGAAAGGGATTCTCATTTTTTCTAGGGGTTATAACAATTTTCAAAGTCATACTGTCTTTATTTATTTAAAATTGGTCTACTGGGCCAGGTGTGGTGGCTCACGCCTGTAATCCTAGCACTTTGGGAGGCCGAGGTGGGCGGATCACCTGAGGTCAGGAGTTCGAGACCAGCCTGGCCAACATGGTGAAACCCCGTCTCTTCCAAAAATATAAAAATTAGCCAGGAATGGTGGCACACGTCTGTAATCCCAGCTACTCAGAATACTGAGGCAGGAGAATTGCTTGCACTCAAGAGGTGGAGGTTGCAGTGAGTCAAGATCACACCACTGCACTGCAGCCTGGGTAACAACAGCAAAACTCTGTCTCAAAAAAAAAAAAAAAAAATTATCTACTGTCCTGACACATAATATCTCAGTGTCTCCAAGATGCTCAAATTTTCATTTTACTAAGGAGTTACCTTCAATGACCCTCTAAGGCTGTCTTCTATCTCTGTCATTAATATATACCATAAAACACAAGTTTATTCTTCAGCAAGGCATAGTATTCTGTTGGCATTTTATCATCTAACTGACCTTTTCCAGGTAGGTATATTTATGTTTGAATTGTCTCCTTTTCCTTTTGGCCTCCTTAAGGGCGTAAATTGTATCAAGATACTCTGCTGTATACCTATGGTGTTTGGACAATTGTAAACAGGCATAAGCCTAATTGACTCCAGGACAAAACTCAGTTACAAGCAACACTTTCAGAACCAGATATACCTTACTTCTTACAGTTTGTAAATACATGTTTCTGTATCGGATACTAACGAAGCCAAAATGAGTATTAGCAGTCTAAGACGCTGACAGCACTGCCCCCCAGCTTATATCATATTCTGTACTATAAGTTGCTAACATAAACATAAAGTCTTCTGCACAATAGGGCACCTCACTGTTAGAGTGCTTATGAGTTATGTGTTTTTCAAGTAGGTATAGAATTAGCAGGTATTCCTACTTCATCATTTTCGTGGCCCCAGCAGAATTACTGCATTTTTCACCTCGTGGTTCAAATGAGTTCAAAAGAGGAAGGCAGCATTACATGATGGAAAGGGCTTCATGATGTCAATTAGATTAATAGACAGTCACCTTAATCCAGTCCCACAGTATCTAACAAGAACTCCGTCTTGCTGCATAGTAATAAAATAGTAAACATGGAGCATGAGATAACCAGGGAACATTTTTGTTTGACAGTAAATTCTCAACCAAATCTTGGTAAAGAAAATAATAATCACTAATGCTTATTGAATACTCAATACATATTAGATTATATAAACAGATTATCTTATTCTGACTTCAATTTCATGAGATAGGTATTGCTACTATCCTCATTTGTCAAAATAGGGAATTGAAATTTTAAAAAAAAATTGTTTTGACTATATTTACACAGGTAGGTAGGAAGGGAAGAAATATTTATGCCTAAATAGATTCTATACTTTCCTAACTACTACCATTACAGGGAGAAGTCTGAGAAATATCTAGGACAGTAAAGTCCTCACTTAATGTCATCAATTGATTCTTAGAAACTGAGACAAGTGAAATGATGTATAATGAAACCTATTTTAGGCCAGGCACAGCGGATCATGCTTGTAATCCCAGCAATTTGGGAGGCCAAGTTGAGTGGATTTCTTGAGTCCAGGACTTCATGACCAGCCTGGGCAATATAGCCAAACTCCATCTCTACCAGAAAAGACAAAAATTAGTTGGATGTGGTGGAGCACACATGTGGTCCCAGCTACTTGGGAGGTTGAGGTTGGTGGATGACTTGAGCCTGGAGACAGAGGCTGCAGTGAGCTGTTGCCACTGCAATCCAGCCTGGGCGACAGAACAGAACCCTGTCTCAAAACAAACACACACACAGAAAAACAAGAACAAAAAAAGAAACCTAGTTTACCATAGACTGATTTTAAACAAGAATTAAGTTCCTCTGGCATATTTGTGGTCACAAAAACTACATCAAACTTCTAAATAAGAACCAAGAACACTATTAATATTAAACATTGAAATACGTGTGAGCTATTCACACATTTAAGAAAGACTAATAAAAATAAGACAATTGCCCAATTTTTGGTGAATTGGCGTATGACAATGGTCATAGTCCTAGTGGGTTACAACTCACCAGGGTTACTACAACAAGGAATAAATGTTTGCAAAGTGAAAACTCTAAGGAGCACCTTCTCTCACCACAGGGTTCAAAAACAATCACAAATAGGGTGGACACTTTCTTACTGTGCTGTTTATTGCCGTTTGTATGGTTATTGTAGACTTGACAAATTTTTATTTTACAATTATTGGCATTCATTCATTTTCCAACCCAGTTATTTCACTTCAGGGTATTGAGTGGCTAGATTCCATCCTGGCAACTCAGGACAGAAGGTAGGATCTCACCCTGGACAGGATGCCATCCCATCACAGGGTGCATGCACACACCACACACACACACACACACACACACACACACACACAGACACTAGGAATGGGACCATGTAGACATACCAGGAAACCTAACAAGCACATCTCTAGGATGTGGGAGGAAATAGGAGTAGCCGGAACAACCCAAGGAGACATGGGGAGAACATGCAAACTCCACACACTGGACCCAGCCAGCTGGGAATAGATTTTTATCTTCATCATTACAACTAAATGATGTTATTCTATTGTACTATTTACCCAAGGCTGATTTCTATGAGAGATCATGAAGTAACAGATGGGAGGTGAAAAATATGGCTCATCCTATTGCTTGTTATCCTCCATTATAAGACAGAACAACTTTTTTTAAAGTTATTAACAATAAATTTCATAAGCTCAGTTGAGAGCTAATAGTGCACACTGCACCATTAGGCAATCAAATAATATTGTGTGCTTAATCTTGAGTTGGAAGTAGGTGCCAGTTACTGTCTCCAAGTTCTGTTTATGGAGGAGATCGTGTTGGGAAGTGAGTCCACCAAAATGCAGATTATTTTTCCTTCTCTTGTGGTCCTTAAGAATCAATATCCATGATATATGCAGGCTTTTGGATTATTCCTATTCCGTGGAACACCGGGTGATGTTAGTAGATTATGCATATTAAACATATGTTCTTTTCAATATCTAAATCAATCCAAGGTTCCTAGTCACAACTCTAAGTAATCATCTCCATGAAAAAAATTCCAAAATCCACTGTACAGAGCTTACCCAAGGTAAGAGGATGGCTATCTTATCATTTGAAATGGATAGTTTATTTTGTTATTTTCTGGATTACTCAAATTCCTCAGGAAGTACTCTTACTTCTGTTTACACTTTAAAACAAAGTAGATTGAACTAGCCTAAGAGGTAAACCACCAAGAACTTCCAACATAAACACTTTCAATGATGGTGGCACATCTATTCTGATATCTGCAATGGATATCATTCAGGACTTCACGTAATATTTCCAGCCAAAATAAAGATAAGCAGATAGTTATAAATACCTAAAAATAATACAGATGACATACAGGTTGCACCACTAACATAAATGGTGTGAAAGTCAAATTACCTAATATAGTAGAGGTAAGTTTCTGTTTTCTGTTGATTAAAAAATAATAACGTTTATACTGTGGCAGATCAAACAAAATTGTAGATTAGTTAAATTTCAAAATTCACAGTTACTTTATGTTTCTTTAAAAATTTGATCATGCTTTAGATACTTGCAAACATGACTATGTTTATATAGTGTATTTATTTCTTATCGCTGTCGTAACAAATTACCACAAATGTAAAGGTTTCAAACAATCAAATTTATTATTTTAGAGTTCAGGAGGTCAGAAATTGGAGATGGGTCTTACGTGGCTAAAATCAAGATGGCAGCAGGCTTAATTCTTTGTAGGGGTCCTAGGGAAGAACACATTCCTGGCCATTGCTGGCTTCTAGAGGTTGCTCACTCATGGATGTATCATTTTGGCATGTATTTTCATCATCATATCTCTACTGACTCTGATGCTGCTCCTCCCTCTTATGAAGACCCTTGTGATTAATGTGAACCCACATGGATAATCCGAAACAATCTTCCTACTTCAAAATCCTAAATTTAGTGGCTTTTGCAAGGAAACATGTATGCCATAAAAGGTAATATATTCACAGGTTCCAGGGATTAGGATGTATACATATTTGGGTGGGAGGGACGCATTATTCTCCCTATCACACGTGGTGGCATAAATAAGAATGCAATTAAGCGTTCCAGTGGAAATGAGCTGGGCTTTACAGTAGTCCGACAGCTATGAAATTGAGTCTCATATTCTCACCTACAGTCTGTCTCATCTGTAATGTAATTACTGCTGGAAGCTCTCATGGAAAAGTGAAGCAGAACTGTTTTTTGTTGTTGTTGCCTTTTTTTTTTTTTTTTGAGACAGAGTCTCACTGTATTGTCCAGGCTGGAGTGCAGTGGCATGATCTCGGCTCATTGCAACCTCCATCTCCCAGGTTCAAGCAATTCTCCTGCCTCAGTCTCCCAAGTAGCTGGGACTACAAGTGTGCACAACCATGCCCGGCTAATTTTTGTATTTTTAGTAGAGACGGGGTATCACCACATTGGTCAGGCTGGTCTGGAACTCCTGACCTCATGATCCGCCCACCTTGGACTCCCAAAGTGCTGGGATTACAGGCATGAGCCACCATGCCTGGCCCAAGCAGAACTTTTAAAGAAATCGCCAGAAAACTTCTCTTCATTTTCATTGCCCAGATTTGTATTTCATGTCAAGCCCTGAACCAATCAAGGATCTGAGCAAGAGAACAGAATTATTCTACACAAAATGAATCAAGGCTTACTTCTGAATACTGAATAAGCAAACCACAATATCCATTAGTGAGTTTTCAAAACATATCTTAATAACTATGATGAATAACTCTATGAACACATAACTGCATCTATTCCATAACGTGAAGCACTTTGTTTAGAACATTGTATGCCACACAGCCAACAATTAATATATACCACTAGTCCCTATTTTATGATTATTACTAGCTGGCTTTGTTAGATGGGCTTTCTATTAATGCTGCGAACAAGTATCAAGTAATAAACCTTGAAGAACAGGGATTTAAATAATCCCAAAATACATAACTGAGCCCTGAGTCCTGAAAAGTGGGAATCCAGCAGGCTGAATGGTCTAGTAGCTAGATTTATGCCTCATTCCACAACACTACAGCTAGTCTTAGATGGTGGATTCTGAGTTCTTGCCCATCAGATGGTTCACATTAGCTTCCTACCTTTATCTGGCATTTCTTCTGTGTAACTAGAGCTCTTATTACAATTCCTTCTCTCTTCTGGAGCTCTCAGCATTCTCCTCTCTGCTAGACACAGATAATTCCCTCAGTTTTTCTGCTGTTATTTTGCTTCTATTGAGTGATAACTGTCGCAGCCAGAAATCCTGAGGGTTTATCTGCTTCTGGGATGAGGCTCATCACTGCCCTTGTTGTCCACTGCCCATCACTGACGCTCACATGGTAGACTGCCAGGTCCGTGAAGTTCTCACAGCACAGCACACCCAGGGGGAGCTGTCTGTTTCATTTGGGAAACAGAAATTTGCAAACATGAACTGGTGATGCAGGCAAGAAGTGCCTTCTTAATAGTGTGATAACGTCACCAAACATCCTGGCCTTAGTAAAGCAAAGGCAGTGAGAAACCTTGATCTGGCATGTTTTAGAACAGCAGTCAGGAACAAACCACTCTCCCGTTCAGGGATTTCTGTCTGGTTTGCTTTCAGTCAGAGTTAAAGTCTCTCATAATAATCCCAAAATCAAAATGATTGACATTCAGCTTTTCAATATGTGAACAGAATGGCCATTTTAAGAAGGGCAAAATATAAAGTTGGATAAATTTTGTTTCACTGGAACACTTACGAATGCTTTCCACTGCAGACAAACTGCTTTTTTCTCCCTTTAAACTGGATTGTCAGACCCGCTGACTTTAGGACAGAAGCAACTAGACAGATTTTGAGCACTAACTTTATTATATCTATAAATATTATAACACCCCTTCATAATTTCCTTTAGTATATAAAGAGCTGGGCGTATACAGGAAATTGAAATGGGTTTCCTAGCACATTATATGTCACACACTAACACTGTGGACAAATGAGCATTTAACAGATGCTTTGGAGGAGTACTATCTGCCAGCTTGTGTAACACAACTCTGGAAGATTAGCAACTTGAGAAAGTAAATGTGTCTTCCAATTATGCTTAACTTGTAAGGGAATTTCTAAACCAGATTATACTGCATCCATTGTTTTGTTTAGGCATATAAAATCCCTGTCTGTTTTCTACCTAGAAATTGTAAAATTTGACTTAAAAGTGGTTAAAACTCCCTCTTGTGATTCTTGCATCTTATTTTCTTTGACTGTTCCATGCTGTTATTCAAAAGCCCTCCTAGGACCTTGTGATGCCTCAGACTTCCCACTGGCCCATCTTGGTTTACTTTGTCCTCAATTTGTACCATACACTAGATATCCATTCTCACCTCTATTTTTTGTATCTCACCCCTACCTCAGTCAAAAAGCCTGTTCCTTTAGGGCATTAGTTTCAGCTATTAAAAATAAATATAATAATATGTTATAAAATAAATATAATAAATTTTATAACATTTCACAATCTAAAAAGCATTTATATGTAGTTTCCTTATCTTATATTTAAAACAGTCCTTTAGCATTGATAGGATAGAAGTTATTATTCCTTTTTATAGATTATTAAATTGAGGTTTGTAATAATTAGATGAATTAAGCTAGGCTACATACAAGCAAAGTGGAGAGTGGTGCTCTGAGACGCATGCCAGTTTTATGCTTCTTACTTTGCTAGTCCTTCACTGCTCATTCTAAATCTCACTAAAATATTTAACTTTTTGCTGGCATTTATCAAGACAATAGTGCCTGTGTCCAGTGGTAAAATAAATGACCTTTTTTCCCAAAAACATGCAAATTTTTTCCTTATATGGATCAATACAGTAGTCAGTCTTTGTATTGGTTGATTAAAACTCCTGGAATGTATTGTTAAAAACAGACATTTTTAAACTGGGAAGTTCAGGTAGTTATCCATATTTGTACATGCCTCTTCCTCTTTCTCCCATCTGTATAGGTGAAAATGGGGGAAAACGTAAAATACAGTATAAGCTAGGCCAAAATTTGAGGTGTGGTAATTTTTGGAAATCCCTCAAGTCTCAAGGGTCTTAGAGAACTGATAGTGTTTAGTGACCTGCAGTTGCAATGTATCATCCTTGGAGGATTGAAATTGATTTTCTTCATGTTACCATGTAGAATCCAGAGCCTGCGCCCCCCTGACCTGCTCATTGCCTCAAGAGTGTGCCATGGCGCTAACAGCGAAGGATGTGAGCACCGGGCTTTGAGGGAATCATAAATGGTAGCAGCAGGGCTCTGGTCCTGCGTGCATTGTTTTGAAGTTATTCTTCCAGATTGTGCTTTCATTTAAGTTCATTCTTCTTCTCCGTGTGCTGCCTCATGTGCCAGCTCAATTCTACACTTGCTTTTTATAGCTTCTGAAAAACAAAAATTGGTTGCCCACTAACTGATGTTATTCTTATTATAAAAGCTTTATGACTGAAATTTGCAAACAAAAGTGAAATCTATATGATCTACCCTGTACTTACTATCCCATGTAAAGCAATAGAAACCTTCAAAAGTGAAGAACCTCCAGTTGTTGGTTAGCCAAGCTTTCAGAGCAATCAATGGCGACAACAAAGCAACGTTATACAGGAATTAGAGTGGCTCTGCCGTGAAGCTGATGAAGCTTAAACTGCAGTGTCCACATTCACACAGGCTCCTTTCCAAGACCGTGAAAGAGGGCCAACCAGTGTGTTCACATGGCCATGAGTTTCTGTAACATTTGCAAAACCAAGGCATTTACCCACAGTTATTTAAAGAGTCATGTTACTTTCCACTCCGCACACTCCTCCTTGTGTCTGGTGGCATTAGAGAAGCCATGGGCATTTGAGGAATCTGGCTTAAGGGGGGTTGAGTTGAACTAAGGATACACTTAGTTTGGGCTTACTGGCATCTATGTATGTGATGCTCAGGCATATCTGTGTGGCATGAAGTCATTGCTAGCCATCCCTTTATAGGAACAGCAACCAGACACGCTCCTGCAGCCCACTGTGCCAACATACCTAGCATTGTGACAGGAAAGGCCGCGGCAGAGGGCCCATCTCAACAGGAGCATGTCCTCTGGGAAAAACTGTGAGAATCATCACACTTACAAATTTGTCATCAAAAACCTCATCAGCACCCAATGAATATAAAAGGTATCTTCTGTCAGGAATATACTTAAAAACGTAGCATATGCAGTTCTAAACACATCTTCTACATAGTTCATCTTAGTTTATTGTTGAGGGGAACCAATAACAATGGAATATATCAGAATTCCTGTGTATTTTAGGACACAAAGTATAGCAGTCACAGAAGAAAATTTACTTCTAATAATTCACATACGAAAGAAACTTGATAGAGATTTTCCCAAACATAATAATAATCTTAAGGTTTCTAGGACATTACCAATAATGATTTGTGAAGCTACAAAAACATTTCTAAGCTAACGATATGGATAAACTTTGAATTATCATGCTAAGAAATACTGAAATATATTACTCTCTCTATTTAAATATGTTTTTATTATATGAAGATGCAATCAAAGAGTATGCATCCAAAAACCGGAAGAATATGGAGGATGTGTTAAGCAATGAATTAGCTTTAAAAAGTTAGTCCTTTTTTTCTGGAATTAGGGATATGTATATGGCCATTTTTTGGAATTTATACATTCCTGAATTTTTTCTCATTATAAATAAAAATGTTTGAACAGGCCCACTCTCCCTTAACATTTTTAGGATCTAGGGAATAGTACAACAGAGGTGCACCCATACCATGTGATTAAATGTCTAAATTTTTAACATGCTAACAACTATAAAAAAATTATAATCTCCAATCTTCACAACTATACCTCCCTATTGATAAATTTGAGAAAATTGTTTTTTAAAAAGGTTGTTTTTAGATGACTAGAAGTTGGCCAAATGTCATGATTGAAATTAATTCTTGTGATAGGTCCAGGTATTGTGTTGAGGGGATGGTGATTTTCGTATGGCAAAAACAAAAATGTGTATAATTCATAAATTAAAGATATTGATTTCCAATTTTACTTTTCAGCAAGAACACGATATATATTGTAATATTCAAGATTTTAGACAATTTGCATTTTATTGATAATGATGCCATAATATGAACTCTTCTTGAGTATTTAATACATTTTTAATTGAATTCAACTTGAAGGAACTTTGCTTTGTTGAGACAGTAGCAACTGGAATTATCAATACATTTATTAAAGGGATACTTAGATTGAGAGCTGAACCACTGGTTTTAAATATCATGTTCAAACATTATAATAATTCATACATGATGTATTATTGTTACAAAAAATATTGTCAAACATTTTAATTTTATACTATAAATAGCTGTCACTTATATTGTAATTTTATATTCTCTTAAGGCAATGTCTAGATCCACATAGTGAGGTAAAGAATGTATATTCACTTCAATCACTTATATCTAGAGCTACATGTATACTAATTTAAGAATAAGATGAATCATCTACCACTGAAAAGTGTTTTTCAGCTGCTATTACTACAACCGTTGTGAGCACCATGCTTATTGTGGAAGCATGTCTGTATTCATACAAAAAAACATATATAGAAACATAAGAAAATAAACAAATAAGAGAACAAATGCATGAATAAATCCTTAGCACTACTGGGAAACTTCAAGAAGCTAGACTCTCTTGCAGTCATGCTTGCTCAGAGGAAATAATTAAGAAGATAATTAATTTGTCCTTTTTCTTAACTTAGTACTTTTGCTGCTCAAATCACCTCTAAATTTGATGTACATCTCAGATGTTGACAGCAGCCAACTCCCCAAATCTTCCTGATGTTTAGACATAGTCACCTTTTGTTTTAAAACCATAGAACATGAAATGCGGAAAAGCCTTTCCCCGTGGCCTAAAAGGTGTCAGTCATGAAGGCACAGATTTGGGTTTACAGGTGGCTCTGAGTTAGCGTTGTGTGTCAAAATCCCAAGTGACAGAGGAGTTGGGGTTAAAGAAACTGTATGTATGTTTACGCGTGTATGTCTCTATCCATAACAGGGACCCCTCTTGCCCAGGTTTAAGGGCAACCCTAATATAATAATTTTGTGTTTATAATTTAGTTTTTCTTAAAATAGGTCCTGAAAATAAACAAACTTCAGCCTCCATAAAACCTGGGTGTCCCCATGGAGACAACGTAGATCACTCTGGGTAAACATGGCTGATTATATACCTATGTGTTTTCTACAATTCTCTTCCGAACCTCACTAAAATGCCTAACTAGTGATTTTTCTTAAAGTCGTAAACTCCCAAGAGAAAATAACGGAAAAGGATCCAACAACAACAGGATTTAGAAAGCTAAAAAACAGATGTGTGAGTGGTAACTAAATTAGCAGACGAGGCAAGGTTAAAACTTAAGTCAACCTTGGAGACTTTTTTGTTTTTTTCCACATCCAACATCCATCCCCTCAGATAATTCTGCTGGCTCTACTTTCAAAATACACTCAGAATCTCATCACTGTTTACTACCTTTATTAGTCCTACCTGCTGTTGTGGGTTGAAGTGTGTCCCCGCAAAAGGAATACTTTGAAGCCCTACCTTCGGTATTTAAAAATGAGACCTTATTAAGAAATTGTGTCTTTGCAGATGTAATCAAGTTAAGATGAGGTCATATTGGATTAGGGTGGGCCATGCTTATAAAGGGAGAGAAATTTGCAGACACGGACATACTCTGAGGGAAAGATGGCCCTGTAAAGACAAAAACAGAGCTTGCAGTTTTGCTGCCACAAGCCAAGGAACACCAGGGGTTTGCTGACAAACTCTGAAAGCTGGAAGAGGCAAGAAAGGATTCTCTCCAAGAGCCTTCAGATGAAGAGTGGCCCTGCTAACACCTTGATTTCAAACTTCTAGCCTCCAGACTATTAGAGAATACATTTTTGGTTGTTTTATATCACTCAGTTTATGGTAATTTGTTAGAGCAGTCCTAGGAAATGAATACACCTACATCATCCTATTATCTCTTGACTAGACTAATGAAGTCATTCCTAACTGATTACTCTCCTTCTACCCTGGTGTCTCCTTTCATCTATTCTCAAAACAGAACTAGTGATCTTCCTAAAATATACTTTCAGTCATGTCGTTTTTATACTTAACAGCCTGCATTGGCATTCTATTTCCTTCAGAGTAAAAGCCAACATCTGCTCAATGGCAGATAAGGCCCTACGTCATAAGAGTAGACTTCTGCCACCCAGCCTTGCCTCCTCTCAGCCTTTCTCATCACCTGCGGTAGTACATTTCACCCCTTCCACTCCAGCCACACTGGTCTTCTTGCTATTCATCAAACACAGAAGGTAGGCCTCACCTCTGAGCCTTAGCACAGGCGGTTCCCTCTGTCTGCAATACTGTCACTTAGCTATTCCCTTGAGTAACAACTTCCCTTCCATCAAGGCTCTACTCAGTCCACAGTTTTAATAAGGCTTATTGTAATGATTCTTTTAAAACTGCCCCTTGCCCTTCATCTCCTGACAATGCTAATCCCATAACCCCATTCTGACATTTTTCTTCATGAGACTGGTCACTCCCGAAAATATTAAGTATTTTATTTAGTTACCATGTATGTCTTTTATCGATTGTTTCTTCTTCTTCTTTTTTTTTTTGAGACGGCGTCTCACTCTGTCTCCCAGGCTGGAGTGCAGTGGCACGATCTCGGCTCACTGCAAGCTCCGCCTCCCAGGTTTACGCCATTCTCCTGCCTCAGCCTCCCGAGTAGCCGGGACTACAGGTGCCTGCCACCTCGCCCTGCTAGTTTTCTGTATTTTTTTTTTTTTTAGTAGAGACAGGGTTTCACCGTGTTAGCCAGGATGGTCTCGATCTACTGACCTTGTGATCTCGACTGTTTCTTATACTCCATAAGTTCCTTGAAGACAGGAATTTTGTTTTTGTTTGCTATCATATACCAAGTGTCTAATCCCTGCTTGGCATATGATAATAAATATCTGTTGAATGAATTTGTTGTGTTGATTGGAGAGCCTATCAAAGAACCCCAGAAATACCAAGGCACTGCTGATGAGCAGAACTAGAAATAGGAAATGGGAAAATTGTTGGAAGAGTTATGTATATAGCTATTGGTTCACTGGATCTCTTTCACCTTCCAGAAGAAAAGGCGATAGGTTTAATATCTAGAGAGAGTTTCTAGGAGATTTCAGGGGTTGGGGAATGATTTCAGTAGTATTACATAAAATGTGTTCACTGGACAGGATGATGTCAAAGCCTCTTAGGTTATTTGACTCAAAGAACACTGAAGCTCACAGTCCAAGAGAAAATACTTTCTGAAACAGAACATTGAAGGTGCTCCCAAAGAAATGAACCAGCCACATCACCCATACTAGGCCGTGTGAAGGTGCTCCCTCACGCTGGACACCTAATAAACTTTTAGTCCTCATCCTAAAACGTGAAGGGATCACCAGGCATTTAAGGAGAGCCTCGAATTTGAAAGACCTTCCTGACAAGCAACAGAATAAAGCAAGTTTAAATATTTCTTTATAAAATATGAATATAACTTTAACAACATTATGGCAAAAATAAAATCTTGTTTTACAAGAAATACTTCCAACTAAATAGATCTATTTTAAGCCTTAAATATCAAGAACTTATGACAATGATAGTCTGGTATTTTTCAGAAACCAGACCAACAAATTGGTTCCCAGACATTTGAGATCATAATTGATGTAAGGCAAAATAAAACACCTTTTCATTTCGATTTGGCTATCAATGTTCTAGTTGTCTCGTTTTGTTTAGACTCTTTTTGTTGTTGTTTTGTTTTGTTTTTTGAGATGGAGGTTCTGTCTCCAGGCTGGAGTGCAGTGGCATGACTCAACTCACTGCAACCTCCGCCTCCTGGGTTCAAACGATCCTTCAGCCTCAGCCTCCTGAGTAGCTGGGACTACAGGCACACGCCACCACGCTCAGCTAATTTTTTGTATTTTTAGTAGAGACGTGGTTTCACCATATTGGTCAGGATGGTCTCAATCTCTGCACCTTGTGATCCACCCACCTCAGCCTCCCAAGGTTCTGGGACTACAAGTGTGAGCCACCCTGCCCAGCCTGTTTAGACTCTTTAAATTCAAACTATTTCATGCCACTTTACAAATACATGTTGAGCTTTTACTATGTGCAAGGCATTTTTAAGTGCTGGGAAAATGTATATATAATAATATCATTTCACTATCACTGTGAGATAGGTTGGACAGTATTTAGTATTTTTGTTTTGTGACTAGAGACAGGTGAGACATAGAGATTATGTGATTTAGGCAAAATGAAACCATTAGCTAGAAAATCTCACTGCGGTAAATCCTCCCAACTGACAAGGCCCAAATTCTTCTGGGAATTTCACTTTGATGAAGTTTCTCGTCTGATTTTCTGCTTATCAAGTGCCTACTAGGAATTCCCATGGTTTATTACATCAAAAGAGACAGATAACATTTGAGGTTTTTTTAAAAAGCATTTTGAAGTCCCTTTCCCCACCCCCACTCACACATTTTATTTTCACTTACTAAAGGGGGAACCATTAGTTTAAGATAACTCTAAAAAGTCCATTGGCTCAGGCAATTACTTGATTTCCTCTCCTTGAAAATGTCATGCACATTTTAAACTCATTGACAAGCAAGTTTGAAATGCTTGTCACATTTGGAGATGCTACAAAATGCAGTCTGCACAGATAAACAGATCTTCAGATTAAAAGCTATTATTAGGTTCAATGTGTGTGATATTTTTTCACTTCAGTGTAGGGACAACATTCTCTCTCATATTCTCATCTCCCAAAGTTTTCTGAGACCCACTGTAATAGTGAAGATTCTCTCAGCTACAAGTTGTAGAAACTTTGATTAAAATTGGCTTAAATCACATGATAATGTTTTCATATTTTCATGTTATTGGAAATCCAGTGGATTCCAGAGAGGTTAAGTCACATGCTCCAAGATAGTATCAAAGACAGAGATTATTCTTATACCTTGCTTTTCCATTTTTGGAGGTAGCTCTCTCTTTTCACTAGTGATAAAATAGCTGAAACAATTTCAGGAGGCACATCTAAACAATTAGGAGAAGAAAAGAGATTAGCTTTCACAGGTCCCTGGCAGCAAAACGCAATTTCCCAAAAGCCCCTGTTGCTAACTTTTCTTCATTCTCTGTTGGCCAGAACTGGATCACGTGCTCACTTCAGAATCAGTTACAGACAAGCATGATTACATAATATAAAAATCTGGGACATAATAGATAAAATAGATTTTACGGAGTCAACTACACTGTTCTCTTCTTTGTCTTTTGCTTGTTTCTCACTGGCCACCTAATCCTCCTTTTACTAGGTTGGTGCTCCTGTGTGATGACTAACCTTAGTTTAAAGAGTTAGAATGCACCTGTTCTGGGCCACCATTAACACCAAATCCAAGGATATATTAAGTTTCAGTTTCATTAATTTAAATGCAATGATAATCACAAATTTGGGATTACTTATTATCACCTCATGCCTCTTGCCACAATGCCCCTTCATTAATAGATAATTCAGGACAAATAGAATCAGAAAATTTGAATTTCAGTCTTATCTCTTTCACTTACAAACTGTGTGACATTAGACAAATTACTATGCCTGCCAATCTCAATTTCTACATTAATAAATTGGATATTATTGAGTCTTCCTATATTATTGAAGCTTATTGGGATTATTAAGTAAAATATCTGAAACAATGTTGAAACTTTAAAGGCTATATGGAGCTACAGTTTATTGAGAATTTGAGACAGGTACTATGTTAATGACTTCAAAGAACATTTCCTTTGATCCTTACAATAATTTTATAAGGAAAGTATTATTCCTGTTTTACAGATGAGGAAATTGAGACTCAGAGATTAAATGACTTGCCCTAGTAGTGACAGCTGAGATTTCAGCTAAACTGATGCCAAAGCTCATGAGCTTAAATGCCATTATCTACAGATACATGGAAGAGTTATTACTATTTCTGAAAATTCACTCACATACAGCACCCTTACTATATTCCCATTATGTCATCTTATACATTAATCCATAATACTTATTGAGCATTATGTGTCAGATATTAGGATGGATGCCGAAAAGAATCCACATAATTACATGAGTTGCTTCCTGTTCTCGAGGAAAGTATAATCTAGCCAGGGAAACTGAAATAACTGATCATTCAAAGGAATCAGCAATAAATATGAACAGACTGGCACAATCAATAGCTGATGCAGAATTTGTGTACTATGGGAGAAGCAGCTTGGGTTTGTGGATAGCCATGAGGTTCAAGAAGAAGGTGGACTCTAGCTGGTCAGATAAAATTAATATAGAACATGAAAATGAGGAATGATATTCCAAGTTAGTCAATATAAATCATCCTAGGGCATAGACCAGTGAATAAGAACCTCTGGGGAGGAATAAACTAACCTATCTGCCCTGGAATTAGAAGGTCTATGTAAAGAGACCTGAAGATTGATGTTGATGAGAAACTATCATGACACTCCTTCACCAGAAGGAAAGTATTTTCTCAGGCTGTAGAGTTGGGATACAGGATATCATAATAGGCCAGGTAATGAGCAAGAACCCTCCTGACAGGAAACGGCAGGGTCAGATTTTGTCATTTTCTGATTTTTTAAATATTCTTAAAAACATTTCATTTATTTATAGATGTATAAAAAGGAGAATTATTGGTCTACTGAGATCATGTTTCTTATAGTGTTAGGGTGAGAACTCACTGTCTTCCAAGTCCCTCAACTCCTCTCACTCAACTTCACCTTTCATAATCACACATATAATATTCATAGATCAGTTTCCCCTAGGGTAAGGTTAAAGGGCAGGAGTTTTTGGAGATTTTAGATTTCTGTCAAGACGGCAGGATTGTTCTGAAGACTAAGCCCTCCTCAAATTATCCTTACAACACTTAGTTCTAAGAGGTCTTGAGAACACAGTATCTTGGGGGGTTAGAATGATATCTGCAGTCTTCCCCCTAAAACGCCTGGAATCATCCCTCATTTCCATCTTTGTACAACTCTCATCAAGATGAGAGTGCTTCTAAAACATTTGCTGTCTATATGGGTACCTCTGTGCTCATGTATTTTAATTTTTGACAAAGAAATCTTCATAGAAACATTTGGGCCTTCTTGAAAAGCTAATAGTATGATTTAATATCTACTCCTAAATGTATCTAATTCTGAATATACCCCCCCCAAAAAAAAGAATTAGAAAAAAAATCTACACTTGTATGAGTTAAATGATATGAAGTTTCAGTTAGACAGTAGTGAGAGGTAAAGCCAACTGGACTTCCTGGGTCGAGTGGGGACTTGGAGAACTTTTGTGTCTAACTAGAGGATTGTATATGCACCAATCAGCACTCTGTAAAAACGCATCAATCAGTGCTCTGTGTCTAGTTAAATGATTGTAAACGTACCAATCAGCACTCTGTAAAAATGCACCAATCAGTGCTCTGTGTCTAGCTAAAGGAATGTAAAGGCACCAATCAGCACTCTGTAAAAACGCACCAATCAGCACTCTGTATCTAGCTAAAGGTTTGTAAATGCACCAATCAGTATTCTGTAAAAACGCATCAATCAGTGCTGTGTCTAGCTACAGGTTTGTAAATGCACCAATCAGCACTCTGTAAAAACAGACCAATCAGCACTCTGTAAAATGGACCAATCAGCGCTCTGTAAAATGGATCAATCAGCAGGACATGGGTGGGGCCACATAAGGGAATAAAAGTTGGCCACCTGAGCCAGCAGCAGCAACCTGGTCAGGTCTCCTTCCACATTGTGGAAGCTTTGTTCTTTCACTCTTCACAATAAATCTTGCTGCTGCTCACTCTTTGGGTCCACACTACCTTTATGAGCTGTAACACTCACCACAAGAGTCTGCAGCTTCACTCCTGAAGTCAGTGAGACCACGAACCCACCAGAAGAAACTCTGGACACATCTGAACATGTGAAGGAACAAACTCTGGACACACCATCTTTAAGAGCTGTAAGGTCTGCAGCTTCATTCTTGAAGTCAGTGAGACCAAGAACCCACTGGAAGGAATAAATTCCGGACATATTTTAGCGACCCAGATGGGACAATCACCAAGCAGTGAATACCGTCAGACCCGTTTCACTTGCTATTCTGTCCTATTTTTCCTTAGAATTCAGGGGCTAAATACCAGGCACCTGTTGGCCAGTTAAAAGCGACTAGCATGGCCACCAGACAAAAGATACGGGTGTCAGGCTTTCTGGGAAAGCACTCTCTGACAACCCCTGACTCTTCGGAGTTGGGAGCATTGGTTTGTCTGGAACCAGCTTCCTCTTTTCCTGTACTTCTGGGCTGAACCGACAGAGAGGAAAGCCATTCAGCTCCAGGGTCCCGACAACAAGTTGGTTGACCCTGAGGCCATGAGCAGAACTCTCAAAGTTATGTCACCCAAGTGAGACTCGCCCATCTATCCTATCTATCCTGACCTTTGCTCCTGGGTCCTAATGCTTGCCAAGCAAACTTCCTCTCTCTTCTTTTCTCTGAGGCTAGTCCCGCTTCTAAAAACCACTCCCTGTCTCTAGTGCTTTTTTAGTTTCTCCTATAAGAATGATTTCTAGTATAAACTCCAGGACTCTATTCCCTTTGTTAGGCACCTGGGCTCACCAATCAGAAAGACATAATTTTTGCTCAAAGCCCCATTGGGGCAGGGGACTATCTGGAATTTTAGGATCCCTCCTCAGACAAGCAAGTCTAACAAAAGCTACTCCTGAAGCTAGGATATGGAGAGCTTCAGAAATAGTATCTTTCCTATTCATATAAGTGAGGACAAAAGGCATCACTCTTCCAAATCTGGAGATCCCTTCCCTCCCTCAGGGTATGGCCCTCCACTTCATTTTGGGGGCATAACATCTTTACAGGACACCGGTAAGGTCCCAGTACTAACAGGAAAACGCTTAGGACTCTAACAGGTTTTTGAGAATGAGTCGGTAAGGGCCACTAAATCTGACCTTCCTCGGTCCTCCTCGTGGTGTAGGAGGAAAACTAGTGTTCCTGCTGTTGCGTTGGTGAGTGCAACTATTCTGATCAGCAGGGTCCAGGGACCATTGTGGGTTCTTGGGCAGGGGGAGAAACAGACAAACCAAAACCGTGGGCAGTTTTGTCTTTCAGATGGTAAACATTCAGGCATCAACAGGTTCACCTTTGAAATGCATCCTAAGCGACTGGGACCAATTTGACCCACAAACCCTGAAAAAGAGGCAGCTCATTTTTTTCTGCACTGTGGCCTGGCCCCAATATTCTCTCTCTGATGGGGAAAAATGGCCACCTGAGGGAAGTATAAATTACAATACTCTCCTGCAGCTTGAACTTTTCTGAAAAAAGGATGGCAAATGGAGTGAAACACCTTATGTCCAAGCTTTATTGTCATTGAAGGAGAATCCACAACTATCCAAACCTCGCAATTTACATCCCACAGGAGGACCTCTCAGCTTACCCCCATATCCTAGCCTCCCTAGAGCTCCCCTTCCTATTAATGATAAGGCTCCTCTAATCTCCCCTGCCCAGAAGGAAATAAGCAAAGAAATCTCCAAAGGACCACAAAAAACCCCGGGGCTATCGGTTATGTTCCCTTCAAGCTATAGGGGGAGGGGAAATTTGGCCCAATCTGGGTACATGTCCCCTTTTCCCTCTCTGATTTAAAGCAAATCAAGGCAGACCTGGGGAAGTTTTCAGATGATCCTGATAGGTACATAGATGTCCTACAGGGTCTAGGGCAAACCCTCAATCTCACTTGGAGAGATGTCATGCTATTGTTAGATCAAACCCTGGCCTTTAATGAAAAGAAAGGAGCTTTAGCTGCAGCCCAAGAGTTTGGATATACCAGGAAAGAGACAAACTCCCTACCAGTCAGCAAGCCATCCCCAGTATGGATCCCCACTGGGACCTCGACTCAGATTATGGGGACTAGAGTCACAAACCACCTGTTGACCTGTGTTCTAGAAGGACTAAGGAGAATTAGGAAGAAGCCCATGAATTACTTAATGATGTGTACCGTAACTCAGGGAAAGGAAGAAAATCCTTCTGCCTTCCCTGAGCGGCTATGGGAGGCCTTAAGAAAATATATTCCCCTGTCACCCAACTCACTGGAGGGTCAATTGATACTAAAAGATAAGTTTATTACCCAATCAGCTGCGGATATCAGGAGAAAGCTCCAAAAGTGAGCCCTGGGCCCTGAACAAAATCTGGAGGCATTATTAAACCTGGTAACCTTGGTGTTCTATAATAGAAACCAAGAAGAATAGGCCCAAAAGGAAAAGCAAGATCACAAAAAGGCCGCAGTCTTCGTCATGGCCCTCAGACAAACCAACCTTGGTGGTTCAGAGAGGACAGAAAATGGAGTAGGCCAATCACCTGGTAGGGCTTTTTATCAGTGTGGTTTACAAGGACGCTTTAAAAAAGAGTGTCCAGTGAGAAACAAGCCACTCCCTCGTCCATATCCGCTATGCAGAGGCAATTACTGGAAGGTGCACTGCCCCAGAGTGCAATGGTTCTCTAGGCCAGAAGCCCCAAACCAGATGATCCAACAACAGGACTGAGGGTGCCCGGGACAAGCCCCAGCTCATGTCATCACTCTCACTGAGCCCCAGGTTCATTTAACCATTGAGGGCCTGGAAAATGACTTCCTCCTGGACACTGGCATGGCTTTCTCAGTGCTAATCTCCTGTCCCAGACAGCTGTCTTCATGGTCCGTTACCATCCGAGGAATCCTGAGACAGCCTGTAATCAGGTATTTCTCCCGCCTCCTCAGTTTTAATTGGGAGACTTTGCTACAGATAGTAAATGTGCTTATCTAATCCTACATGCCCATGCTGCAATATGGAAAGAAAGAGAGTTCATAACCTCTGGGGGAACCCCCATTAAATAGCAAAAGGAAATCATGGAATTATTGCACACACTGCAAAAACCCAAGGAGGTGGCAGTCTTATACCACTGAAGCCATCAAAAATGGGAAGGAGAGGGGAGACCAGCAGCATAAGCAGCTGGCAGAGGCAGGGAAAGACCAGTAGAAAGGAAAGAGAAAGAGAGAAGGTAAGAGAGGAAGAGACAGACAAAGAGGGAGTCAGAGAGAGAGACAGAAAGTCAAAGAGAGAAGGAGACAGAGGAAAGAGACACAGACAAAGAAAAGTCAGAGAGAGAGAAAGAGAGAGACAGAAAGTCAAAGAGAGAGAGGAAGAGACAGACAAAGAGGGAATCAGAAAGAGAGAGACAAAGAAAAAGTCAAAGAGAAAGAGAGAGATGGAAGTAGTAAAGAAAAAAGTGTACTCTATTCCTTTAAAAGCCAGGGTAAATTAAAAACCTATAATTGATAATTGAAGGTCTTCGCTGTAACCCTGTAACACTCCAATACCACCTTGTTGTCAGTATAAACAAGGGTGTAGCCCAAAAGCCCTGAGGCCACTGACAACCCATAGCCTTCCTATCAAAAATCCTTAAACCAGCAGGTTTCCTAACAGGGGATCTAAATCTTAATTACCATAAAAAGGTCTGACCAGACCTAGGAGGAACTCCCTTCAGGACAGGATGATAGATGGTTCCTCCCCTGCGATTAAGGAAAAAAGACACAATGGGTGTTCAGTAAGTGATAAGGAAACTCTTGTAGAAGCAGAGTTAGGAAAATTGCCTAGTAATTGGTCTGCTCAAACGTGTGAGCTGTTTGTACTCAGCCAAACATTAAAGCACTTACAGAATCAGGAAGGAGCCATCTATACCAATTCTCAGTTAATATGGACTGAATGAGGTTTTATTAATAGCAAAGAAAAATTAAAATCTCAAACTTACAAGGTTTTCAACAAAAGTAAAATTTGCTAAAAGTTAACAGTGTAACATGTATTATCCTAATACCACACACTCTTAAAGGATTTCTCAGACAGTTTGCAAGAAATAATGAAAAGTATCCTTACTCTACAACCCCAAATAGACTCTTTAGCAGCAGTGACTCTCCAAAACCGCTGAGGCCTAGACCTTCTCACTGCTGAGAAAGGAGGACTCTGCATCTTCTTAGGGGAAGAGTGTTGTTTTTACACTAACCGGTCAGGGATAGTATGAGATGCCACCCGGCGCTCACAAGAAAAGGCTTCTGAAATCAGACAACGCTTTTCAAACTCTTATACCAACCTCTGGAGTTGGGCGACATGGCTTCTCCCCTTTCTAGGTCCTATGACAGTCATCTTGATATTACTTGCCTTCAGGCCCTGTATTTTTAACCTCCTTGTCAAATTTGTTTCCTCAGGATGGAGGCCATCCAGCTACAGATGGTCTTACAAATGGAACCCCAAATGAGCTCAACTAACAACTTCTATTGAGGACCCCTGGACCGACCCACTGGCCCTTTCACCGGCCTAAAGAGTTCCTCTCTGGAGGACACTACAACTGCAGGGCCCCTTCTTCACCCCTGTCCAGCAGGAAGTAGCGCAGTCACTGCCTAATTCCCAACAGCAATTGGGGTTCCTGTTTAGAGGGGAGATTGAGAGGTGAAGCCAACTGGACATCTGAACATCTGAAGGAACAAACTCTGGACACACCATCTTTAAGAGCTCTAACACTCACCGCAAAGGTCTGCGGCTTCATTCTTGAAGTCAGTGAGACCAAGACACCACTAGAAGGAATAAATTCTGGACACAGTAGGAATAAGTCTTTTGCAATCTATTGGACAGTTGGTCACTATAGTTAATAGCAATGTATGGTATATTTCAAAAACTGCTAAGAGAATAAATTTAATATTGTTCTCACAACAAAAAAGATAAGAATTTGAGGAGAAGGATATGTTAATTAGCTTGACATTTCACATTTTACGATGTATACATTTTATACATATAAGATCACTTTTTACCCCATAAATGCACACAATTATAATGTTTAATTTCCAATAAAATAAAAATTCAAAATAAACAAAAATAATAAAATAAATAAATAAAAATTTAAAATCCCAAATTCTGAACCTCTGCCCCCAAGATTATGTTCTTTTAAAAGAAAGCCTGCAAAACTTTTCCTCTCCCCAACATTTTCTCTCACCCTTTCATGTGCAGGGATTTATCCCAGTGTCTTTGAACTTCCTTGGATTAAGTGGAAAATGTTTTACAACTAGTAGCTCAGTTTATACTCTTCAGGATCTTTTAAATGCTTCCCACATATAAACACACAAAAATACCAACCTTCCAATATAAAAAACATTACAACCCTTCTTGTATTTTGTTTTGGGAGTTTCATTTTTAACCAAATTTATTACAGTTTCCATTCCAAATAAGTCAAAGAATTGAAATATATAAATTATGATTACATTTTTTAGAATTATTTTTAGTTTTTAGCAACATATAAAAATCCCATAATAAAATTATTCAACTATAGCATATGCATATGCCCATGAAACTATCACCACAATCAAGATTCTGAATGTTTCCATAACATCCTAAAGTTTTCTTGTGCTTCCTTCCCATTCCATCTCTTTCTATATCCCTGTCTCCAGGCAATGACTAATCTGCTTTTATTGCTCTAGATTAATTGCATTTTCAATAATTCTATATTAGTGGTAACTAACAGTATGTACATTTTGTGTCTAACTTCTTACAGTCAGCACAGTGATTCTTGAGGTTCATCCATAGTGTTGCATGCATCAGTAAAGTGTGCCTTTCTATTGGTAAATAGTATTCCATTTGTATTGCAACACCCCATTTGTTTATTTATTCATCTATTCCTGTAAATTTGGATTGTTTCCAGCTTTTGGCTATTGCATATAAAGCTGCTATGAACATTTGCATACAAATTTCTGCCTAGGCATATGTTATCAATTATTTGCATAAATAGGAGTGAAATGGCTGAATCATATGATAGGCATATATCTAAAATTTTAAGAAAACTGCCAAACTGTTTTCCAATGAACCATTTGGTCAAATGTACCATTTCCAATTTACCATTTCACATTTCTACCAGCAGGGTATAAGAACTTCAGTTCCTCCACATCCTTGTTAATATTTAGCGTAATCAGTCTTTTTTACTCTAGACATCCTTGAACGTGTTAATCGACTGTGCACTTTTAATTATCATTACCTAATGAATAATACTGCTGAGCATCTTTTCTCTACTCATTCACCACTCATATGTCTTCTTTGGTGAAAAGCCCTAATCAAATTTTATTTTATTGAGTTGTATGTCTTATTATTGAGTTGTAAGAATATTTTGTATATTCTGGATGTAAATCCTTTCTCTGATTTTTTTTTTTCAAATATTTCCTTTGAGTCTTGACTTCTTTCTGCTCTCCTTCTGTAGAAACAAAAGTATGTAATGTTGATAAAATCTAATTTATTGATTTTGTGTGTGTGTGTGTGTTCTAAACAAGAAAGCCTTGGCTAATCCAAGGCTTAAAAGTCCTTATATTTTATTATAAGTGATTTTATGATTCTAGGTTTTATTTTTAGGTCTATGACCCATTTTAAAATACTTTTTGTGTATGGTGCAAGGAAAGTGTTGGTGTGTTTTTCCTCACTGATAACAAGTTGTTCCAGCAACTTGTTTTTTCAAGTTTTGTAGAAAAGACTTTTCTTTTCCTGTGGAATTGGCTAGGCAACTTTATTGATGATCAATTAATTATGTATATATATGTGTGTGTGTGTGTGTGTGTGTGTGTAGGTGTGTATGTGTATGTGTGTGTGTGTATTTATTTTTGAAGTATGCTATGGTCTAAATATTTGTGTCCCCCTGCCTCCAAATTCATATGTCCCTCTGCCTCCAAATTCACAGGTTGAAATCCTAAGCTCCAGGGTGATGGTAGTAGGACATGGGCTCTTTGGGAGGTGATTAAGTCATGAGGGCAGAGTTATCATAAATGGGGTTAGTGCCCTAATGGAAGAGACCTCAGAGACTTTTCATCTTTTCTATTATGTGAGGACACAATGAACAGAAAGCCATCTATGAACTAGGAAATGAGCCTTAACCCCACACCAAATCTGTCAGTGCTTTGATCTTGGACTTCCCAGACTCCAGAACTGTAAGAAAAAAATTTATGTTGTTTTAAGCCAGCCAGTCTATTACAGTTTGTGAATTTTTGACTGAACTGAGCACAATTATGAAAGGGAGGATTTCTCTTCTTTTTAATTTTTATTTTATTTATTTATTTATTTGAGTTGGAGTTTTGCTCTTGTTGCCCAGGTTGGAGCGCAGTGGCATGATCTTGGTTCACTGCAACCTCCGCCTTCCGGTTTCATGTGATTACCCTGCCTCAGCCTCCTGAGTAGCTGGAATTATAGGCATCCACCACCGCACCTGGCAGATTTTTGTATTTTTAGTAGAGATGGGGTTTCACCATGTTGGCCAGGCCAGTCTTGAACTCCCAACCTCGTGATCTGCCTGGCTCAGCCTCCCAAAGTGCTGAGATTACAGGTGCAAGCCACCACACCTTGCCAACAGGGAGAATTTCTAAGTTGTCAACCAAATCTCTCATTCTTGACTCAATTTAATCTACCAAGTTTTGCATTATACCAGGTAAAAATAGTAAAAGCTAATTCACTATGGGCTGTGTAGGTGCTCTCTCTCTCTCTCTCTCTGTCCGTATGTGTGAGTGTGTGTGTATATATATATATATATATATAAGACAAGACAAATTCTTGTCTTGCAAGAATTTATGTGTTAGGTAATATTGCAATCTCCATCTTACAGATGCAGAAACTGAAGACAGTAATTACATATCTAGGTCAAGTTCATCAATCAAATAAACTTCAGAGGCAATACTCAACCAATTTCATATATTGTGTCTTGAAAAGCTTGTTAAGACCTCTACTCTGGAGTTAACGCTATGATTTTACGAAATTTTCTGTAGTACAGTGTAAAGCCCCTCTACCCAGGACAGTATTTCAAGAGTTCATTCTTAGCGTCTACCCTCCAGAAGAAAAAAATAAATTCTAGGAGCCTAGGTTGAAAACGATCCTGGGCTAAGACTTGATAGGTGTAAAATTTAAGTCAGATTTGTGGGAAAGGTAAGGGAAAGTGCCAGGGGAAAGGACATCTTCTCTGGGAGAAGCAATTATATTATTATTACTTCCATTTTACTGCTAAGAGAATTGAGACACTTAGAGGGTAATTCGTCTAAACTCTTCCAGCAAAACAGTGTTTGAGGCGCAGGTATTAAAACCCAGGACAGCCGGGCGCGGTGGCTCAAGCCTGTAATCCCAGCACTTTGGGAGGCCGAGACGGGCGGATCACGAGGTCAGGAGATCGAGACCATCCTGGCTAACACGGTGAAACCCCGTCTCTACTAAAAAATACAAAAAGCTAGCCGGGCGAGGTGGCGGGCGCCTGTAGTCCCAGCTACTTGGGAGGCTGAGGCAGGAGAATGGCGTAAACCTGGGAGGCGGAGCTTGCAGTGAGCTGAGATCCGGCCATTGCACTCCAGCCCGGGCCACAGAGCGAGACTCCGTCTCAAAAAAAAAAAAAAAAAAAAAAAAAAAAACCGGGACAGTTTGATTCGAAAGCCCAGCCTGTTTCCACAGCACATCTTTCTTCTCATGCACTCCCACCAACTCCAACCCCATCCTTTGCAAGAATTTTATTTGAAAGTAAACCAAATACTATGTAAGGAAGTTTAAGTAGAGAGAGTACAGACTCACCATAGAAATGCAAGATTGTTTAAACAGTGGGTATCGGGGACATGCCTAGCAATATTGGCCTGAATGCAGGGAGAAAAATATTATTCCCAGGATTGAGAAAAAGAGAGCCAAAATGTTTTCCCTGGATGCTTGAATGTGGTTGGGACTTTCTATAAAAGAAAGGGAAGGAAGTCAGCCTAGGTCTCAGTGACATCAAGTATTCAGAACTTAAAAGAAAGAAGAAAAAGGCTCAAAAAGTACTAAAGAGAACTTCCAAGTCTTTTATAAATGGCTTACCCTAGATTTTCTACCTAATTCACCAAGTTAAGTAGGGAAATGGAAATTTATGACTCTTCTCCCCTAGAAATTTGATCCTAACAATTAACTTACAATGAAATGTTAGCTTTCCTGAAAGCGTAAAATTTTAAACTATTTGTATTTTCTTAAAACTAAATTATTTGCCTACTATTAAATTTCAAATATTCTGAAAGACTTGAGAGAAGAATTTTGGGGTCCTTTTTTATTTCTGGGAACCAACATGGAAGGTCAAATTTCTTTTGGGAAACTGCTCCAAAGAATGAGGAAGATTAAACCTACGCACTCCTTGGCTATTAAAATAGACAGTTAATAGAATCCTTCCTTTCCACACCACAGCATGGTGTGGTTCTAAGTTAGAATTATAAGGGCTGTGTGCATTTTCACCACATGGTCTTTGTTAGCCTTATCCAATTAGGAACATTTTCTGTTCATTAACTAAGAATCAGACGAACGTTGGCAGCAGAGCAAAGTTTGTTTGCAAAATGTTTGAAAAACAACAAAAAATTGACTGGAAATATTAACTAGAAATTGAACTAAGTACTGTCCTTGTTGGCCATTTAACATTCTAAGTATATTCTTTGTTAAACTAATTTTGTTGCCACCATAAAGGTACTAATTTATGAAAGCAAGAAAATTGTGATCACACTCCTAAAATTTTTTACAGTAAAAGTGTTTTGGTGGCTAGTTTTGGTCCACTTTGCTTCTGTTCCACACAATGGAATTAAGGAAATTAGAACACTATTCCACTGATGAAACCTTTCTCCTTCACCAAATTTGAGTTAGGCTCCTCTAGGACCACTTTTTGACAAGTCCCAACCTTGGGTTCTGTCCTTGGCCTGTTTGATCCAGTTTTTGCAAGACCCCTGCTGAGTTAGTTTAGGGAAAATCCTCTATACTTGGTATCTGATCACCCTTGATTTGTAATCAAATCCCAACCTCCCGGTCCCCACACTCCATTATCTTATCACTCTGGCTTACTTTTAGCAAGGATCTGTCTTGCCCCTACGTTTCATCACATTAATTTTCTAGTCACTGACACACCGCACCCTGTGCTTTGGCTTTAAATTCACACTTTTTCTTGTTGTATTTGGAGCTGAGCCCAATCTCTCTCCCTACTGCAAAACCCCCATTGCAGTACTCCCACTTGAATAGAATTTTCCTTACTGTCTTTAAAAATTTTCCTGCATAAGTTTTATTTAACATCACTCTTAAAATGTATGTAATCCATGCATTTTCCTCATTCTGGAAAGCATTAAAATATTGTTAAAATACACATATATTCTGTAGAAATTATCCAAAAAACACAATCATTATCTATACACACAAAGCCATGTGCACTGCATCTCATAAAAAAATTAAAGGGATTTTTCAAAGCAACTTTAACTGATTTTTGCTTAGGTGCTAGATTTTTAAGGTCTCAACCAAAAGCTTTAAAAGACATTCCAGTCAGACTGCTTTTTAACTGCCATTTAAAATACAAAGTAGAACAATTATTAGAATTCTTTGCAGCTAACTTTTAAGACATATGCATTCAAATACACAAACTTATGGAAATTTTAACAAGCATATACAAATGATTCAGTCATATACTTAATTTAATCTGTTCTCAGTTTAGTTCCTTCCAGGGCCAGGGAAGTAACACATCCATGCTTGCTTCTTACTACCCTTACTGGTTAGCTTTAAAAATTTAAGTGAACAAATAATAACAGATTCTTTTTTTCTTTCTGCAATATCAAAAGTCAGAGTCGAAAACGAGAGAGAGAGAGAGAGAGAGAGAGAGATCAAGTAATAACTGAGGATCAAATTGGCCTAAGAATTTGCGTTTCTGTAACAGCTGATATATTTTTCCTTGACTTGATTGCAGATTCCTTGGCTTTATGACTGCCTATATGCCCCCCTGTACCAAGGAACAGTGCTTTGTTGCTACATATGACTAGGTGGAAAGTAAGATGCTTTGCCAAAATTTATCCCTCACACAGCAAGTCACTTTATTTTTTCAGTGTTCACTGAATTTTTCATATTACAAGTATTTTCTCAATTTATTCTTTTTTTTTTTTTTGAGATGTAATCTCGCTCTGTTGCCCATGCTGGAGTGCAGTGGCGTGATCTCGGCTCACTGCAAGCTCCCTGTCCTGGGTTCACACCATTCTCCTGCCTCAGCCTCCCGAGTATCTGGCACTACAGGCACCAGCCACCACACCTGGCTAATTTTTTTGTATTTTTAGTATAGACGGGATTTCACCATGTTAGCCAGGATGGTCTCGATCTCCTGACTTTGTGATCCACCCGCCTCGGCCTCCCAAAGTGTTGGGATTTTCAGGCGTGAGCCACAGTGTCCAACCTCAATTGACTCTTAAAAGCAGAATATAGCTGATGTGATTGTCAGCCTAGCTGCACATTAGAATCACCCAAGACATTTCTAAACAATATTAATACACAGGACTGTTTTCCAGAGATCCTGATTTAATTTGGTCTGGGGTGGTCCAGGGTATTGGAAAAAAAAAATTAGCATCCTAGATTATTCTAATGTGCAGACAGGTGGAAAATTATGAAAGAATCTTCAATATTTGTTTTGGACACTTACAGAGGTTCTTATACAAAGTCAAGTAACAAGAGGGCAAATACATTTAACATAGATTTAGTAATATTTCCTTTGAGTGTGACTTTATGCTGATAAATGTTGGATGTCGTTAAACAGCCTTTTAAACATGGTTTTCAAAATACATACTAAATGGTTAAATTGTAGAGCTGATGACTAAAACGATATAAGACAACAATAACAATATTAAGCAATATTAATTGAGTACCTAAGATGGATAAAGAATACATAAAAACAGAATTATACTAACGTTATACAAGTGGGTAGTTACAAAATTTCCAGTAAAAGTGGAGAGGATATTAAAAGTGATTGGTAGCAACACAAGGATATTAAACACAACACAAGGATATTAAAAGTGATTGGTAGCAACCACAGGAAATAACTTATACCTCATTTGTAACCCCTTACAAATTTCAGTACAGTCTTAAGAATGTATACATAATATACATTATATAATAATATATCAGCTTAATCCTAGGTACTATAAAATTATTTACTATGATATTTCATTGCAAGTACTTGACCGAAGTGCAAAATTATCACTTCAAAATTAATATCAATTAAAATTATCAATTTTTTAACTTGCCATTTTCTGAAACATTTATTTCAAACTAATATTTTACACTACTAGTTTTTTTTGCTATAACTTTTAGTGATTCATTAATAAAGGGTTTTAGAAAGCTGAAAAGAGTAAGCATTTAATTTATCAGTTGTATGTTGAACGAATGAATGAATGAATGGGGAGTATAAAAATTGCTTTTTATTTTTCACACATCAATATTGAGATTTTTTTGTAACATTTTATTATCTCAGTGACAATCAGAAGTGGTTATCAGAGGTCTGAAAATAAATTCATTAATGTGGAAGGAGCCCAACGCAAACCCATTCTAGTCTGTTCATACTTTGTTCTATTTTACTTGGTGTATAAGGGATTAAAAGTTGCCTAGTAATACTAGCTGGCACGTATCTTTTCTATATGCCAGGCACTATTCTAAGCATGTTACATATATTAGCTCAGTTAAGAATTCATTAATAATGAGGCTTCAGCTTATATGGATCATCATTATTTATAAATTCTAAAGAAAATGTTTTTAGCAGAGATGATTAGATCCAGTTGGCTTCCAGGAAATGTATATCAGAAAACCAAATCACTAATTACATTTTAAATATTCAGAAGTGGTTTTTTGAACAAAAGTAGTTCTAAAGACATTATTCATAATGATGCTAACCTTTTTGATGAATTCAAGAATGACTCTGCATCCTAATCTTTGATATTTCACTTTTTCTTTCTTTTTATATTTTTACCACTCCTTTCAGTGATTAGTGTTCAATAATGAGGCCAAAGTTGACTTCTTGCACTTGTTACTCTGACTATACTACCCACTTTCTATAATCTCAGTGGCATCTGGGATGAGAAGCAGCTACCAACCAGGCAATTCAGAGCCTTTCAGAAGCCTGTCCTGGACACCTCCATATGCTTTTGCTATCTCCAATCCCCTTTTCCACACTCCAACTCCCCAAGCTCACTAATTGACTATCTGTGCTTCCAGTCTCCCCACTCTGTTCTCCTAATTCTCTTCCAGACTGCCCCTCAAGGTGAGTTTACTGCCTGCCTCCCTTTTCAGCTTTAATACAATGGCTGAAGAAAATAAGACTTCCCTAGCAGAAAAGCTATACCGATTTCTTTTAGTCTCTTTATTAGAGGAACTTTTATGAATTGAATTGTGTCTCCCAAAATTCCTATGTTAAAATTCTAATCCCTAGTTCCTGAGAATGTGACCTTTTTGGAAATTAGGTTGTTACAGTTATAATTAATTTAGTTGAGGTCATGCTGGTGTAGGATGGACCCTGATCCTATATGACTGGTGTCTACAAAAGGGGGTAATTGAGACACAGATGTACACACAGGGAGAATGACCGTGAAGATGAAGGCACAGATGGGGGCCATGCGTCTACAAGCCAAAGAACACCAGGGATTACCAGCAACCACCAGAATCTAGGAGACAAATGAAGCAGATTAATCCTCACAACCTTCAAAAGGAACCAATCCTGTCCACACCTAGAAGTTCAGACTCCAGCCTTCAGCAATGTTAGACAATAAATTTCTGTTGTTTAAGATATTCACTTTGTGATACGTTGTTATGGAATTCCTAGCAAGCTAATACAGAAACTAAATACACAGCTGGCTTTACTGCTCTAACCTTATACTTTGCTACCTCTCTAAATGATGGGGGTGCTCCCTTCAGAAGTAGTTATAATGAAAACCTTCTATCATCTCCTACAAGGTAGCTAGATAGGGTAGTCAAAACACTGGATCAAGGAATGGAGAGATCTGGGTTGACTTTTATTTCCCTCTATTTCTTGCTATGTATATTCGGGGAAATTGTCACTTGACCATGTTGATATTCTCATCTGTAAAATGAGATAGCAATATAAGATATTATTGAAGATAGTATAGATGGATAAGATAAGAATTTAGGCTCTGGAATCAGACAGAACTAGGTTCCTGGTCGCCTCTCTACTTACTGCCATATAATCTCAGGCAAGATCCTTGAGGTGGTCACTCCTTTCTGTAACAGAATTAAATCTCCTAACCACGGGCATGGGCACTAGACCTAGATTGCAGCAGTGTGATAACATCTCCTTAGCCATGGCAATTGATTCGTTGATAGGCATGAGACCCAGGCCAGGCCAACTGGCAACAACATAGATGGAGTAGTTAAGGAGATGGTATTTTTCGTCAGGGTGCCTTAATTGAAGAGCAATCACAACCATCTCCTAACTATTAAAACTTGGTCAAGTTCCCGACTTTCTAACTCTGTTAGAAATAAATAACGATGATAATAATAACTAGATCTTGGGAATTTTGTGGAGTGCAAAGGTTTTAACACAATGCCTGCAATGAAGTCTTCTTGTTTTTGTTTTTTTGAGGCAGAGTCTTTCTCATTCTGTCGCCTAGGCTGGAGTGCAGTGGAGCGATCTCAGCTCACTGCAACCTCCGCCTCCTGGGTTCAAGCCATTCTGATGCCTCAGCCTCCCAAGTAGCTGGGATTACAGGCGTGAGCCACCATGCCCGGCTAATTTTGCATTTTTAGCAGAGATGGGGGTTTCACCATGTTGGCCAGGCTGGTCTCGAACTCCTGACCTCAGGCGATCTACCCACCTCAGCCTCCCAAGGTGCTGGGCGTGAGCAACTGCATGTGGCCAAATGAAGTCTTCTTAGTGATATTTTTATTCTGTGTCCTTCCCAGGTTTGTCAAGTTAAAGGTGACACGGAAAAGTCTTTTCTTTTTCTCAGGTTAGGAAACAATTGGGATGTGACCCTAGGGATGTCAGCAGCCACTAATCCAGCCCCCACAGAGAAGCAGGAAGAAGGAATGTAGGAGAGCGTTCTAGCAGAGCTGGATCCTCCATCCTAGTCCCTAAGGTCCTACTGGAAATCTGTGAGCTATTCTGTTGTGTGCCAGTAACTCTCCTTTTCTCACTTAAGCTAACACTAGTTGAATTCCTATGCTTTATACGTAACTTAATCTCTCTCAGTCTTTTTCCACATCAATAAAATATAGTCAGTAATAAGTGCTACTTCACATTGTGTAGATAAGATATAAAGTTCTTAGCATAATGACTGTCACTTAATAAGAATTGATAAATAATTATTAATTTCACTTTTAATGTTAAGAAAAAAGTGAACATACATAAAAGTATTTTGATAAAATAAACTCTGAAGTATTATATCAATGCAAGATTATCTCACAATAAAAGTTATTTTTGATTATCTCATGTAAAATAAAGATTGACCAGAGGAACTCCCATTGCTCTTGGCCAAAATTTCTGTGGGCTTCCGCCCTAACAGATTTAGTGATGTAGTTTGTGCTAGTGAAAAATTTTCTTTGCCTCTATGTTAAGATAGAGAAAACTAGGTTTATGCATATGTATGTAATCAATTCATGATACTGGCTCGATCCACCAAAGTCACATAAAAATTACATCACTACCGGCCAGGTGAGGTTTGGCAGGTTACTTTAAGACTTTGAAACTTGGTGGGGTTTTCTTGTTTTGTCTTGTTTTTGTTTAACCTCGGCCAGCATATTTGTTCTAATTTTCCTATAGCTACAAGTAGGGAATACTAAACTGTAATATAAGTATAATTACCATGAACATTACCCTATTGATATTCAACCGCTCCCAAGAGTTCCTAGAAAGCTTCTAGGAAAGACACATAGGAACATTGAGGTAGGTGTTTCAAGTAGGAAAAAAAAAAAAAAAAATCAATGGGTAGAAAAAGACCCTCACTGAATGGGGATAAAAAAAGTCCACTCCATGTTTTGGGTTGAAATGTAATGAAAGATGACAATAATAAGCCTTTTTTTCCTTATTAAACCTGAATCTTCTCGCATTTCCTTGATGACCTCTGAGTGGTTACTAAGTGTACAGCTCAGTGATTGCCAAAGGAAAAAGTTATTTTAAGAATGAAAAGTTGCCAACATCTTCTGAAGAGTAAAACACTGTCTAGCAAAGAGCTAATGCCATCATATTGGTCCTGAATATCAAAAGGTTAGTGTGAACACGAATTCCAAAAAATACTTTTCTTCCTTTCAGGTAATTTAATACATTAGCCTGCCCTTTGCTATTATCTTTCTCTTTTAAATTTCAAAATATTTTAGCTGATTTGAATTAAGTATAATGGCAACAAGAGTAGTTGAAGTCAGGTCACTTTTGTTATTTTTAAAAGTTAGAATTATAAAACCTATTTGACTTTATGAATAATAAAGTAGTTATGGATAACCAGAAAAGGTGAAAATAAACATTTATATTAATCTTTATTCTCAGAGAAGTACTGTAAAAGTGAGAGAGGAGAATGGAAGAAACCAGTCAGGTAGGCAGTTAGGGTGGGTCTTCCATTGAATTCTTTCAAACAAAAGAACAGCCTACAGGTATAGATAGATAAGGCAACTTGCACAAAGAACCTTGCCTAAGACATTCCCACAGCCATGCAGATAAGAAAGCCTACACAGGTGACTTGCCTAGACATGTCCATGATGGAAAATTCCATCCCCCTGACACATGTGCAGTAAGCGGAACAAAGCAATATGGAGTTACTCAAACTAAGGATCTGCAAGTGCACTAGGAGGATGGGGTGGAGTTAGCAGAAATATGTGCCTTGTGCAAATGAGATGCCCAGCCCTCATCGGTTTCTTATAAAGGCTTATACATTGAACTGTAAAAATGGCAACCCTCTTCTGGGTCCCCTCTCCAGAGCACAGAGCTTTCTTTTTGCATCTATTAAACTTTTGCTCCAACCTTACCATTGGTGTCTGCACTCCGTAACTTTCTTGTCGTGAGACCAGGAACTTTGGGTGATACCTTGGGCTATAAGAAACTGCTACATTGTGGTGCGTTGGTGAGACTGTAACAAAAGTAATGTAATAATTTATATTATTTTAAATACCTGGTATTTTGGGGCTTGTTTTGTTGTAAAACATGATTAAGAATCTGAAAGTTTACAGCCCCTTCTTGGTGATATGCTTAAGTTTCAAAAATCGTTTGATTTTCACCAGGTGCAGTGGCTTATACCTGTAATCCCAGAACTTTGGGAGGCCAAGGTGGGTGAATCACGTGGTCAGAAGTTCGAGACCAGTCCGGCCAACATAGTGAAACCCCATCTTTACTAAAAATACAAAAAACTAGACGAGTGTGGTGGTGTGCGCCTGTAATCCCCAGCTATTTGGCAGGCAGAGGCAGGAGAATCTCGTGAACCCGGGAGGTGGAGGTTGCAGTGAGCTGAGACTGCTCCATTGCACTCCAGCCCAGGTGACAGTGCTAGATTCTGTCTCAAAAGAAAAAAAAAAAAAAAAGTTTTATTTCTATCTCACAAATTATCATTAACTTTTCTTTCTCTTTTTTCTTTCTTTTTATTTTCTTTCTCTTCTTTCTTTCCTTCCTTCCTTCCTCCTCTCTCTGTCCCTTCCTTCCTCCCTCCCTTCCTCCCTCTCTCTCTCTTTTTCTTTTCTTTTCTTTTTTTTTTCTTTTCTTCTTTTCCTGCAGTCTCCCTCTGTTACCCAGGCTGGAGTATAGTGGATATGCTCTCAGCTCACTGCAATCTCCTCCTCCCAGGTTTAAGTGATCCTCTCACCTCAGCTTCCCGGGTAGCTGGGATTACAGGCACCTGCCACCACACCCAGCTAATTTTTGTATTTTTAGTAGAGATCAGGTTTCACCATGTTGGTCACGCTGGTCTCGAACTCTGGACCTCAAGTGATCCACTCACCTCAGCCTCCTAAAGTGCTGGGATTATAGACATGAGACACTGCACCTGGCCAGAATTAACTTTTCTATTAGTAAATCATACAGTTTTTAAAAATCCCTTCTCTTCTTAAAGTGTATCATTGTTTAAATTTTTTTTCAACTTTTCATTTTCTTAAATATGTTAGTTTAAAATTCTTAATATAAAGACATATTTCTTTCAAAACATTAATTCAGTTTTGGGTGAGGTTGCTGTACATCCTTAGCAGAAATAATTAAGCTTTGTTATTATACTTTTCAATTTGCAATTATAGTATTGAAAGAGATCATTCCAATTTTAGACTTGACAAACTGACAGCATATTAGAAGAGAGGGCTTGATAAAGCACAACTTTAGCTACAAAGAACAAAAGTTAGAATAACTAGCATAATAAAAACTGGTAATACCTACAAAAATATAATTAAATGAAGCCGGAGAATATCTGACAAAATGTCAGGGCAGCCTCTTCAAATCTTGTGCGACCACCTGTGTTATAAATCATGTTTCGAAAATAAACCCAATTGTTTGCATTTCAGTGTGTTTTCAGAGACGTGAAACTGATGAAAACATTTTGTAACATTTAAAATCAAAACTGAAGACCAGGCATGCTGGCTCATGCCTGTAATCTCAGTACTTTTAGAAGCCAAGGCGGGCAGTTCACTAGAGGTCAGGAGTTCGAAACTAACCTGGCCAATGCTGTGAAATCCCATCTCTACCAAAATTACAAAACAAATTAGCCAGTTGTGGCAGGTGCCTGTAATCCCAGATACTTGGGACACTGAAGCAGGAGAATCACTTGAACCCAGGAAGCAGAGCCGAGATTGCACCACTGCACTCCAGGCCTGGGCGAGATTGAGACTCTGTATCAAAAAATGAATAAATAAATAAACTTAAAAACTTTACCTTTGCAGCTCTCCAAAATTATAAAGAGGCAAGGAATAGGAAGTTTAATTAAAATTCTTTATAACAGTTAAAAACTGAATCAGCCCATACCTACCTTTCCATACTTTTGAACCACAGAAATCTCAAAGGTAAAAATTAACAAGAACTAAAAAATCTTATGTAAATTGGAGAATAATGAAAATAAATATAATTGCAATTTAAAACACTAACAGTTTTTTAAGGGGCCAAGTTCTATTAAATGGAAAATCTTCTGATTCTACAGAGCTCACTAATGGATTTGGTTAGGCCAAATTCACCAATTTAAATTAGAAACAGCCACTGGAGATTGTTTAGTTGCTGTGTATAGTGGCATGAATTTGGTCCTCAGAGGGAAGCAGATGAAGAGGAAAGATGACAGTGAGAATGGAGAGAGACCAACAAGCTAATTCTGATCAGTGCAGGTCAGTGTACATTAGCATGGGAAAAACTTCAGTCATGGAGTGGCCTGAAGAACATAAAAGTCTAACATTCCAAAGTTAGAGTGGAATGGTGTGAAGAACCACTCATATATTATAAATGAGAAGTGTTTATATCACAGAAAGCAAGGAAATCCAAGTGAATTTGGATCCATCTCTCCCAAGACATTAGCAAAATCTAACAGCACATGAATTCCCTGATAGTTTAATTTTATAGACATATACTAAAAGGTCTGGTTTAACAAAGTGAAGAACAACATTCTGCAAGACAACCTACAAACTAAATGTGGTCATTAGAAAGCCTTGGGCCTCAACCATGGGCCTCTCCCCAAGGTTGCCTTATGACATTGTAGCTGGTCATGTTCATGAGTTAGGAAGCAGATCCCTCCCCAATCACACCTTCAGGTGAGACCAGAGTGTCAGGTGAAACACTAAAACTTCATCAGACAACTTGAGCCAGACACACCCATCTAAGCTATGCCCACAGAATTTGCAAGATTAAAAAAAATAATTTCTTGTTTTAAGTCACTGAGTTTTGGAGAAATTTATTTCACAGAGTACACTAATACTTTAATGGATAGCAAAAGAGAGATTTGGAATGTAGGGGTGCTACTCAAAAACCCTCCAATCACACCATAATAATTTCCTCTACATACTCAAAATGCTAAATCCTACACAAAACAGTACATTATGTCGCTGGTCTTAAATCTACCTCTTTCAAGCTTCCAGAGTGATTCTACTCATATGATTTTTCAAAAATTTTAGTTGTCATGGTCCAAAATCATCTGAAGAAATTAGAAGCATGAGACTAGGACAAAGAAGAAAGAGCAGGAATGGGAAGCAAGGTAGTGACTACTATGTGCCACACACTGTTCTAAATGCTAAATTCTTTAATTCCCACAGAAACCAGTAGAGTAGGTGCTATCATAATCCTCATTTTACAGAGGAGAAAATGGAGACACAAGGAAATCCAGTAATTTGCCAAGTTTATGCATTGGTAAGTGATGCAGCTAGGACCAGAGGTCAGGCTAGCTAGCTTACTGTGCTTTATTACTATATCCCACAATTTTATTTTTAGCAAGTATTAACATCCTTTCCCAGCATGACAGATGGGTAGGGACTCCTTTCTCAGTGAAGTTAGTTCTTAGAAGGAGAAAGGGTGTGGTATTAACTCCCCTGCATTTCCTGCCTTTCTGTCTTTATATCTTCTTAGACAAGGAGAAGCCAGGAGATGGAAAGAGACAGCCCTATTCATCTCAGCAACAGAGTGGACACTCACAGGGTTAGATGTCCTACTGAGATGTCAGTGAGGGTCTCTTTATTCAATGCACAAATGAGAGGTTATATTTTCCTTGGGAAGATAAAAGGAAAGAGATACTCCTGTTTTATCTTTTTTCCATGACTGTTAGAGTAGGAATATTTTACAGTTTGTGCTACTACTTACCTACTTACTAAAAATAGATCTTTAATTAAATTCTTTCTTATGGGAGGTGGTATCCTTGGTTTTCATGTGAATGATCCCCTATTCCATCTGTCTGCTGAACACATGGAAAATTATTTTCTGCTATTGTTTAAAGGGAGAATCATGCACATTAAGATGGGAGAAATGGAAAGACTCATCTATTTTGCTAATTAATAGAGATAAGTACATGGTTACAAAAACACACACACACACAAAGAACCTGAGGTAACAGTATTTCTCACTCTATCGAAAGAACACAATACTTCTAGAGCTCACAGTTAGTAAGAAACCTGACTTGTTGACAGCTGGAAATATTTGTGAATGTCATTCCTATATTCTTTCTACTGCATAGATAGTGCTTTTTTAACACTTAAATGTCAACAAGTTTGAATCAGTGTAAATAGGTTGCCTCCACATCAGTGACAGCAAAATCTCGAAATGTTAGAAGAATGAGACAGAAGTCAGAAAGTTTTTTTATGTTTTTGTCAAAAGATCATTAATTCAATATTCACTGCTAATAATTTATAAGCAATATCTCATAAACATTAGAATGATTAGTAAGATGTCTCATAATTACTTTCACTTTAGTGATAAATGATTTACTAATAACTTGGCTTTTCCTATATAACCATATGTAGCCTTTAGATTCTATGTAAATCTGTCTCATAAATGAAACCAATGTATATAATGAGATGCCTCTAACAATGTCAGTAATAAAATCCTACTGGAAAAAAGTAAAGCAGTGGACATGTCTCTGACTGAACTCTGATGTTTCACAAACCATGTTATAAGGAAATGCCACTAAATATAGTACCATTACCTGTACAGTTATTAGCACTGTCACTGAAAACAGGAATGGCATTGTGGTGTTTGAATTTATATGGAAAGGTGGCTGTGAAAACATTATAGCTCCATTGCATCTGCAAGGGAATTCTGAATCAAAATTGGAATAGAATCTCCAGTAAGAATAGAGAAGCTAGAAGCTGAATCAAGGTCTACTGTGAATTACGCAGTTCTTTGGCTGTCAGATTATATTCCTTTCCATCCCACAAAACTAAAAATGTAAATAGAATAAACATGGATTGTACATAGATCTCAAAAAGGGATAGGAAAAAAGAGTCACAGTGTTGATCTAGGTCAGGATGTTAAGCTTTTATAGAAGTCTTAGAAGGATATTATGTTCATAGAATTATCTGTACCAAAGCATGCTTTCTTTAGTCATGTTGCAATAATTCCTTTTGTCCATGTTCCAATGGTTTATGAATGGATTCAGCCCATTAATTTGTTGTCTTGAAAGGTTATTAAAGTTTTGCAGATAATTTTTGATCTTCCAAGTGTGCCTGACAGAAGTATTTTGAGCAAATGATATAATTTTTCAACATAAAATATCAATTTTTGCATAACTTTTCTTTTGTGGCTAACTGGAAAAATTAATATCCACGAGCAGATAGAATGATATAAGGAAATTGACACACCAAAGAGTTGATTATCAGAAACACAAATAAAAACAAACACTTCTATTATGTTATCAATCAGAGTAATAAAACTTGTTGGATATCTACATGTATTGACAGAGCTTGTCTACATTTCTTTACAGGGTTCGGTGGGCAATCTATGTTTGGCTTACTCTGGAGTATTTAATTATACCCCATGATCCAGGAAAAAGGGCTGCTCATGTAAGAAGTCCAACATACACTACATGGCACTTTCACTACATTTTTCTAATGAAAATTGCCAAATTCTTATGTGTACCTGATCTTGCTAAGAAATACAAACCTCAAATCATGACTACATTTTCACTATTTTCTTGGTTTTCTCTTTTTTGTTAGAGTTGACTACAGAGTTATCCTCTCATAAAAGCCTTGACTGGACATATTTTGTAGGGAGAAATGTCAAAGAGTTCCTCTAGTTTTTGGTACTGCCTTCTACCTTACAATGTATCAACTTCATCAGCACCCCGGCCCAGTCTTAACACAGTAAGAATTGATAGAATTTATATTTTGCTTCATGGAATCACAAATATATATTAAATCTGATGCTTCCCAGCTTCTATCTCAGAATACTTCCAGATAGTGAGAGGCACTTAGCAAAGAAAAAGTAGGAAAGAATTACATCTTGACACACTATTATGATTTCTTTAATTCTATAGCAAGCTATAAAACACATAAGTAACTATATTGTATAATTAATGTTAATATTGAAATTGTTTTGGTGAACAGCATATGTTTTGTAATAACCTATGGCCTATTATATTGGGAATTAACTAATTTCCATTCTTCCCTTCTGTTCTTGTAAAATAATTCTATATTTTATTTGGGAAAGTCAATGTACTCAGCTAAAATGCTACATCTCCTAGCCTTCATTTCAATAAGATAAGTTAATGAGATTAAGTTCTGGTCAAAAATGTTATAAATAGAAATTTTAAGCCTTTGGTTTTTTTCCATTTCCATCCTCAATCCTATTTCCTGCTCAAAATGCACAGACGATGAGTGTAGTTCTGGCAGCCATTTTGGATCTCATGAAGTATTTCTGAGGGTGGAAGTCACATGATAAAGATACTATTTGAGGAAAATTGAAAGAGCCTCTGTTCTTGAAGATGCCCCCGAGTAACTATTCTAGCCCTGGAATGCTTTCTTTTACACTTCTTTTTATTCACTTTTTACACTTCTTTTATGTGGTAGAGAAATAAATTATCTTTTTTAAAGTAACTGTTGCTAGCAGCCAAGTGAAATTCCCAACTTAATTTGTGTCTAACTAGCATTCCTTCTCTCTTATATTCTGTGAATTTTCCTTGCCATCCCTTGTCACCATCCCCCGGCCAATATGACAAAAATGGATGTGAAACTCTAGCTCCTCTCTTTCCAGTATGGTTCATGATTGGTTGGAGCCAGTAGTGGTGATTTGATTCCCATTACGAAGTGATGGGTTTTGGTGTGGGTATGTAGTGCATTTTTTGCTATGACAACTAAGACAAAATCAGCTGGGTAACTTCTCAAAAGTTTTTTCTTACTCTTACAAAAGTACATGAGATAGTTTCTTTCTTTCTTTTTTTTTTTCTTTCGCATATTGTCATCTTCAAGTCATACAAAGAACTGTGTGGTTGCCATCTTGGAAACATGGAGCCTAAAAGGATAAGTCAATATATTCAGGATGGTAGAGTTCAGGGGAACAGTTGCTAGTGTCGAGCTGACCAATGAACTAAACCTGGAACTGTCCTCCTTTGGACATTTTGCTATGTAAAATAATAAATATCTTTATGAATTAGCTCACTTTCAGTTGTATTTGTTGGTATTTTAAGCTGAAAACATTCTAGAAACTGCCGAGGTAATATCTTATTCGTGCCTTTATCACAGTGCTTGAGTTAACGGGAAAGGTTGGTAAAGGTGAGGAATGGCAATGGGGAGACCCTAGGTGAAGACAAGAGGACTTAAAAAGAGCTAGAGGAGACATTACAAATCTTTGTGAAAAGGATTTCTTAGGGGAATTTGAAGGACTGCTGATTGTTATGATTCCCAGCTTCACAATTTGGCCTAGAATTAGTCCTATTATAAATTTCTGGTTCTGCAGTGAATCAGTAGATATTAATGGATTATAAACATCTGTTCTTCTAACAAGGTGATATTTTACCCTTTTATTACTACTAAAAAATAGAATTGCTGTCACTGTTTTTAAAGTCATATCATAGAGTTAATAAATAGCTAAATTTTTGTCAGTAAAATACTGGAAATTTAAGACCTTAAACTGATTTTCTTCAAGATGTTCCAAGTAATAGGTAAATTCAGAATTACAATACATTCAATTTTTAAAGACTCTAGATCCTGAACACTTTCTAAGACTAGAAATATGATTCCACTCGACATACATAATCTTTTTTAAAGGAAATAAAAAATATTTCTTTTACTCCAAACAAGCTATTGCAGCTTCCTAGAATTGCAATAGTATTAGCAGTTCATACAATTATAATATGTATACAATGTCTGCACATTTATATACATGAATGCATTTGTGTAAATATATATGAACACACATATATCTGAAAACATGCATACATCTTAAATTACATTTATTTGAAAATAAACTCATAATTGAAGATTTCCTATCCATATACCTGAAACTGCACTTCAAAAAAATAAAATAAATATGCATTTATAACTGATCTTATTCCCAGTTAATACAAATTAATGGGCTTCCTTATATGATGTGTACAATGTCAAACTAAACAATTTCAGGTTAACAATGGCCACCTTGAAGATGGGAGGGGCTTATTTTGGGATTCCCCAATCAGAGTTAATTTTTCCTTTCATTTGCTTAAGCTTCCCCTTGTATATCATGGGTAGTCACAGCCTTTCATTTCCTATTGGAGTTTTCTCTTGGGCTGTTGTCCTGACTCCTCTTTTTCAACTTCCCCTTCCTTCCTAGAATTGTGTTGCTATCTACTTTTGATTTTATAACAATAAAATGGAAGCTAAAGTGTTCTTTGGGCACATCAGACTGTTCAAGAGAGTCAATAATATGATTGGCATATCCATCCCTTCACCATTTGTTAATGTGCATTGTGCTCAAATGTTCAAATTCACCAGGTCAGTGTTCCAAATGCTGACTGGAAATATTATCTAATGTGCATTGTATGCAGTAGAGTCACACTTCAATTTCAGCACAGGTTTTACATTTTAGTTCCTGCTCATAATCTAAATAAACATAGCGTTTCTCAGCTTAGATTTATTTCAGACATGCTGTCTCCAAAGGATTTAAAAATTAAATGACTTCATAGTAGAATGGGAATGTTTATCCATTTAAGATGCTTAGAAATATAAGGCATAATCATCTTTCTTTTAAGCGTAATACAGTTTTTGAATAACAGAGAAAATCATTTTGAACTACATTTAACAAGTAGCTTGTTTCAGCTTCGATATTAGGTTGATTTACCATCTGCAGAATTACCAATAACATGATGCATTTATTACCCGTAAAAGCTATTAGCAGGTCATTTTGTTCAGTTCATCATATGTGTCTTGAGACACAATCTGGCGTCTAACAGATTTTCATACATTGATGTCGCAGAGAATCAGACTGTTCTTTAATTGATTGTTTCTTGCTAGACTTCTTTTGATTAAAACAGGTTATGCTATTTGCTTTTACTTCCACATTTCTCCACTTCAAAGTCTGGCCACAGAAAGCAGAAATTATTCTCATTTCTCTGGATTCTTTTAATTCAAAGTGAATGTATATATTTAAAAGTCTGCCATAATCAAGGGCTTTAAAAATGACTTCAGTTTTTCCAATACAGGACTCCCTCAACAAGAATGCAATCCTTACCATGCCTTTAAAAAACGGATTTATCTTTCCTGCCAAGTCATCATATATCGAACCTCAGAACCTCAAGTGAGTACAGATCATAGGGACCAAAGGGAACAGAAAGGCTCCCTCAAAGCACTCTTTTCCTCACAATTTGCACAGACTCCGACAAGCAAAGCTGAATTGTGGTGATAGTGTTGTATCCTTCTCCAGAGGGAAAAGAAAAAAGGGTCTTTTGCTAAACTGATTTCAGAAGGCCTAACTCATATTGTTCATTTAAGCAAAGAGATTGCGAAGCTCCTGAGACAGCCCCCCTCCTTAAATGAAACAAAAAAAAAAAAAAGAAAGAAAAGAAAATTCCAAAAGGTATGTGAACTCAAGGGAGATGGGGTCGGTGGTCCTGTGTCCGGCCTTCTATACACATTCCCCACACAGTTAACACTATAAAAATGAAAAGGCTGAAATCAGATCAGTACTTATCAACAGGAATGAGTAGCAGCTTGCAGGCTCAAAACAAAAGCCTAATTCAGCCCTCAAAAGGTTTTTGTTTGCCTAATGTCAGAAACAAACATAAAACTTTCCATCATGTGACATCCATGACACCAGGAGAGAGCAGTCACCCTTCCCTTTAGGCTTCTGTCTGACACAGACAAAAGCCATCAATAGCCCTTTTGTATCCTACCTCAGCTTTCTGTCTTCATTGATGAGTCAGCCAATCATTCCCAATTGTCATCCGCTCCTTCCAGGTGAAATTCCAAAGTTCCCTGTCACAGGCCTCCGGGTCCCAGGACACACTAATTCAGAAAATGATATTCTAGCCAATAGTACTCTTCGCAGATCAAACATTTTATCAGGAAACAAAAATCATTTTAATTCTTATTTGAAAATTTTCTGTTTCTTTATTGTTCCCACACATTTTGTGAAATATTGGCTCTTCTAAATTATTCTGGGTAACTAGAAATATGAAAGTATAATACATGTTATTTTGTCATTTTTGTACCAATTAACTCCTTAAAATTCACAGTAGATCTATACAAAGTATAGCTGCAAGGGGATTCTAAAAGATTTTTAGTGATTTAAACTTGAAAGCCACTATTCAGAGCCAGTGATGCATTGAGGAAAATTATGTAAGTTGTATTTTAGAAATTACTTTTGCTCTAAAATTTATTTAAACTCAAGTTATGCCAATCACTTAGAATATTGCACTAAATTTAACAGGAAATCTCTGGGTGGATGTTTAGTATAAATTGAAAAGCTTAAATGGCTTAAAAATAGCTTTGAAACATCATATAGAAACATGAGGCAGTTATGTTTAAGTGATGGGAGTTTAATGGTCTTCTCATACATTAACCCTACACTCTGATGATGGGAAATGCTTTCATCTTACCCTAGAAATGGATAAAAATAAATATTTAGATTGAGTAAATCTGATGATTTATTTAGTTTCCTTACCTATTTGTAATATTTTTGAAATTCAATGAGATGAATTTTTACAGCTCAGAGTTCATTAACCTTCAAATATATAATAAATAGTATGCACTTGGGACAATTAACTCAAGTATAGTCCTGTCTCCTCTCATGATCATATGCTCCAATTTGCACAACTGTAAAATGATAAAACAGCAGCAACCACACTATTTTATTTGATGGAATACTTTTTTAAATTGACACTAACAAATACTATTCTTTGTCAGTTCTGAAGAAATAAGCATAAATCCTATTCATAAAAACATACCTGTATCAAAGGCAGTAGAAATGGCTAAAAATGTACCATTATTTGATTTCAAATTTAAAGTCACATTTTTCAATGAATCTGTTATGGAGAGTTATATTACAGGACGCAGCAAGAATTGTATGAAAGTTTGTACTTAATACAAATGTAGGCAGGTAACTGAATGGGTTTAAAGAAAAATATGTTTTTAAAATGATATGCTTCTCCAGATGAAAATATGAACTTTTGCCAGAATCCCTTTGAGAGAAGCAGGACAAAAAGCAAAATTCTTTTAAGTGTTCTTCAACATTATCTGGTCTAATCTGGGACTGCAAAATTCTAAAATCTGTAGATTTCATTTACCAGCTCTGTACCAGTCACTTACGTTAATAAAAAAAGGATCAGCTAAATGTATTAAAATAGTAGTTGTATCCTGAATTGTTTCCTCTGACATGTGAAATAATAGTTTATTATTATTATTCATAACACATTGCACAGAATTTATATGTAGGTCTGTGTAGATGTGATATAAAAGGTAATGTATTACTCAGTCAGGGTTCTCCAGAGAAATAGATCCAATAGGATATCTATCTATATAGAGAGAAAGAGATAGAGAGAGGGAGAGATTTATTGTAATGATTAGCTTGCGTGGTTATGGAGGCTGTGGAATCCCAAGATCTATGGCTGGAGAGAAGGAGACTCAGCCAATCACATGATGTAGTTCCAGTCTGAGCGTGAAAGCCTGAGACACAGGAGTGCTGATTGTGTAGATCCAAATGAAGTCCAAAGGCCTGAGAAGCAGAGAGCTGATGGTAAAATTTTTGTCCGAGTCCAAATCTGAAAACAAGAGAAGACCAATGTGTCAGCCCAAAGACAGGGAGAGAGGAAGCACAGACTCCTTAATCTGTCCTTTTGTTCTATACAGGGCTTCAGTGGATTGGACGAAGCCCACTCACATTGGGGAGGACAGTGTGCTTTACTCAGTCTACTGATTCCAGTGATTCAAGTGTTACTCTCACCCAGAAACACTCTTACAGTTACACCCAGAATAATGTTTAACAAAACGTCTGGGTTCCCCATGGCCCATTCAAGTTGGTCCAAAATTAACTATCACAGTAATGCACTGTAATTTTATTTCATTCAATGGCTTTCTTAATAGTGAAAAGTGAGATCAAATAAATTACCTTAAATCCTAACAAATTTAGTTTTTAGGTTTCTATTTCCAAATTTGGTAGAATGCTCTATGATAAATGAATTCTAGGGATTTTAACATTATTTTATGATGCTCTATGATAAATGAATTCTAGGGATTTAAACATTATTTTTAAAAGTAGATATTATTATTCCCATTTAGACATGAAGAAACTGAGACTTCAAGATGCAGTTATTTCTCTTTCTTTTCATTAAAATGGGGGATATGAATAAAACATCTTCCTTCTTACATGAGTTTGTTTTATTTTCATAGTGGGAATCAAAGTCAATTCCATTTTATGAATCCAGATGATTGGGCAGTGGATGGATACAAGGGAGCATGATTTCTTACTTCTGTTCTTTGGAAATTATTTCCTTTTATTAGAAAACTGATGCAATTATCTATCTTTCTCTTAACCACCTGCTTATATTTTTCTTCAACTACGTAGTCCATACTCCAAAAGCATAAACTTTCTCATGCCAACTATCATGATGGCATCTAGAAGTAAGTCAACCCAACTGGTACCTCCAGGACCCCAGAATGGTGCAACAGCAACAACATCAACCAAAACCCACTAATCAGAGGATAAGAGCACATGGACACTGGCAAGTTTCTGGTAAATGTAAGTCTGGTTATCCATTTAATCATAATCCAATTATTTATTTAGTGCTTGAATACATGCTACACACATCTCTGTAATCTTTGATTTATTATTTTATTTAATTCTCCTTACAGTCTATGTGACATATTATTTTTCCCATTTTAGAAAGATGAAATGAGACCCAGGGAAGTTAAGAAGGTGAGAACCATTTGAATTGAGTTTCAGAGGCTTGCCTTGACCATTATGCCAATTCCCACATCCCTCATCTGCATAACGAAGGAAAGTTAAACTCTTGAAGTTTCTTCTTAGTTCCTGTCTTCTGTGACCCTTTTTCTGCTCTAAATTAACTTCCACTTGCTCTTCAAATCATTTTATTTCTCATTTGATCACTTTAATCCTTCCCCTAGATAAGTGATCCACACTTAATCAAGACATGAGATAACTCTCCCATTTTATCTCTTTTTTCTTTCTGCCTCACTTCACACACACACACATACCCCCCCCCCACACACACACACATTCCATTGTATAAGGTCATTATGTTCTATAAAGTTCCTGCAAAACGGAATTAGCAAATACTGAATCATTGCTCTTAGAAGAAATGTAGAGTTAGGTTCCTGTAAGTCTCTGGTTACATTTTCATCAACCTATCAGTGTGTAACCTTGTTTCATGCGTATTTCTCTTTAAAGCCATGTTATTTAACATATGTTGTCAATTTATTAATAATGAACTCACAGCCAACATTATTGTAAGTCATGCCTGAATGAAGCTTATCTAACACATGTACATCCTCCGTAAAACACATCATAGTGTTCTTGCACTTAGGAACTCAATACACTACTTCAGCACTATGTTTGGGAGCCATTTTAAACACAGAAATCACCAAGGAAAAGTACAAAAGTGCAAAAATTGAAGCACTGAACATACAATGAATAGGACACTTGGTTACAGTATGAGAGCTGAAACAGGAAGGCAGGGCAGCACTTTGGCCTCAGCTGGGAATGTGGGTGTCGGAAAACTGAACTTTTTCATTGTTCTGCACATGTGCATATCTGCAAAGACTTAGAATGCATCGTAAGTATTGATTTGGGGGATATAAATAAATATTAGTGAGTAGGCAAATTTTCAAATCCATAAATAATGAGGATCCTCTGTGTACATCTCATCTTTGATCTCTGTCTTTCCATCTCTCTCCTTTCTCACATCCCCATTTTCTTCTCTTTTATCTTCTCTACAGACAACTAAGTAAAAAATACAAATTTTCTTTTCTATCTTGTTTCTGCCATCCTTATTGTCTTCTGCTTTTCAGAATTGCTAAGATTATTTGACACATATATACACACACAATTTGTGATTCCAAATCAATTCAGCACACATCTATGTTGTCATCAACGTTATGGCTGATTATAATTATTTTATAAAACATGATTTCTGCTTGAGAAGTAGTCTTTAAAATGTTCCTAATAACAGAGAATCATAGGCAAATCCAGGAATTCTTGCTTTCTCCTTTCTTTCCCTGACCTCTATATCACCTCACACTATACAGAGGCAAGAATGTCTATATTTCTGATTTTTTAAGCTTCAAATTACTTGCATTTAATTTAGCAGTCTACTCTTCATTGGAGACTAGTTGAATTTACAAAAGCAATTACACTAGTTTCCTGTGACTTTGAAGGATATATATAGTTGTGTTAATTAAGTAGAAGAGGAGAATGTGGATTGCTGGTGATTTTCCAGTGGAAAAAAACAATTGTCATCGTCTGTGCAGCATTAATTGCTACATAGGGTAGGAGATTAATATTTTTAACATTTTAAGTGGTTTTGCATAAATGTTAGCAATAAGCAAGCCATTTTATGTCTTATTGGTTTGCATTTTTAATAATATTGGAATGTTAGCCTTCTCATAAAGGAAAGATTGCAACAAAACTGAAATAGTGTTTCAACCTTGCTAGTTATGTGCAAACTGACCCCATGTACCCTCTTTGGGGAACACTCACAGACAGTGGTACTGTTGAAATCATAAAAAGGGGAAGAGGTAATTTATTTTTAATTTTTCTTACATTTGTGAATTTAGTGCCAGGAAAGGCTAACAGCATTGGCTAAGGACTCCAAGGAATAGATGCCATGAACACCTCCTCCATCTTTTCTTTCCTTATATTAGGTTTGGCCTTCTTTTAAAAACAGATCATTAAGTTGGTAAAACTGCACCGAAATATAAATTGGCATATTCTCTTGTACAAAGATATAACTCAACCAGATTCTTCATTTATTATTTAACCTGGACAAAGAATCTGAAAATGTAGTGATCATTACTCATTCATTCAACAAGGATTACTGACCTCCTAGGATGTACCAGTCCCTGTTCTTGAGCTAGCAGTACTGTAGTGAACTGGACAAACAGGGTGCCTTCACTCATCCAGGTGCAATCCATGGACATTCAGGGTGGCTGTCCTAACCTAGACGACTAAAGAAGAACTACAGTATTTTCAGATTGTCACATAGAATTTAGCCCAAAGCTGCCTCCTTACATATTTTAAATTTGGCCTAGTTTCTCTTTACATAGTGAGCTGTGACCTTTCCAGATGTGTAAACAGACTGTAAACTACCTTGTTTCCATCACTGAGTTTCAGCCAATCACAAGCAGCCAACTATTCAAACCATGATCAAATAAGGCAAACGGCAAGCTGTAACCAATCTGGCTGTTTCTGTACTTCACTTCTGTACCTCACTTCTGTTTTCTGTATTTCACTTTCCTTTTTCTGCCCATAAATTTTCAACCACGCAGCAGTGTGGAGTCTGCTTGAATCTATTCTGGTTTGGGCGTTGCCCAATTCACGAACTGTTGTTCCTTGCCCAATTCAACTGTTCAATTTAATTTGTCTAAGGTTTTTCTTTTAACAAGATAATAGTAGAAAATAAAACAAAATAAAATAGTGTGATATTATAGAGAGTGCTTTATGTAATGAGGTTCAGGAAGGCCTCTCTGGAAAGGTGACATTTATGTTGATAGTTGAATGAAGAAAAAGCACGAACTATTAAAAGATGGGAGAAAAGGCTTTTTATACATTGGGAACAGTAGATGTCAGAGTCTGTGGATTTGGGCTTCAACCATGAGGAACAAAAGGACCAGTCTGGCTAGGACAGAGTAAGAAGCAAGGGGAGATGAGGATGGCAAGGCTAAAGCCAGATCCTGGAGGCCTTTGCCTGCCATGGAGAAAACACTGGATTTTATTCTAAGTGCAAAGAAAAATCATCAGGGATGTAAGCAGAAAAAGAGCATAATCTGACATTTACTCATAAAATGGAATTTGGCTGCAAAGAAAACGAGCAGGGGAAGGCATGGTGGGAGAAGAATGGGCAAAGGATTGGATAAAAATCTTATTCATCATTTTAAGCCCAGGTCAAACAGAAGCAGGGACATTTGTCTCTTCTCCTATGCTCCAAAAGCACTTTATTTCAAATAGAACTTGTGTTATGGGCTAAACACAGTTTTATCTCTCCTGTGCTAAACTGGGGGAAGACTGACCAATGGCTCAATGCTCTTGTTCCTAGCATAGATTCCAGATCATAGCCAATGGTGAGTTGGCAGGTCCTGAATTGAGGTGAACCAAATTAAGAGGACACACTTAGGTCTGAATTTATTGAAAACAGCAGACTCTAAATACTAAGACAGCACATAACTGATCATTGAAAAAAGGAGAAACCTTCACAAATGTAGATTAAAAATTTCTCAAAACTATTAAAAGCCATTTTATTGTTATTTTAAATGCCAAATGAAATCTTGTACATATTGGAGAAAATTCCAGATTCTCCCAAGCTGTGTCTCGATCTACATTTAGAAAATATGAGTATCTATTTCTTCAACTACATATCCATAAACTTTAGGGGTCATCTGTCATTAGAGAAAGTTCTTACTGTTTTTTTTTTTTTTTTCATTATAAGAGGAAATCTAGAGAAGCCACTTTGTGCAAAGCTTGGTTTGAGCATCGATCATGGTGTTTTAGGAATCTTCACCAGTGAAAAGATGATAGTCCCTTTTGCATTCTAGACCTGAGATTATTAATTTCTTTTAAAAACTGTAAAGTGAACAATTCAGAGATACTAGAAATTATTCAGTAGGCTTTTCAACAAAGACCATTTTATTTTTTTTCCCTGAATATCAAATCAGATATTACTGCTCTGATTTCTGATGGAGTTTCTTTTGTTTCTAAAGATCAGACAGTTGAAATCCCCCTTCTTGGGAGGAACATACACAATCAAAGTTTCAGCATGGCCAAGTTCCATGGCACGACCTGATGTCTGCCTCCAACAGGTGAGGTGGACCAACCCCCTTTTTAAAAACCTAATTAAATTGATAGTGATGACATCTAATTATAACTTTTATTCCTTACTTGGGGAACTAAGCAGCATACTTACTCTATTCTCTAATAGAAATACTATTAAGTATATTGCATGCACAATTTCTACAGACTGAAAATTTTAAAATAGAAATTTTGTAAAATATTTCTTACATTCCTTCCTTTGGTATTATTTGTAGGGAATCAGTCCTATTCTCAAGGAAGCGTACTGTAGAAAACCCCATAGTCAATTTATCTACCCTGTCAGTTCATAGTGAAGATAAAATTGTCACATGAAAAATAGCCAAGTGTTTCCTCCTCCACAAGCTTCCAATGTAGGGATTTTCCACCCAAGTGTGTCTAGTACATACGACATGACATCTGATCTCATGAAGGGCAGTTGAATATATGAATATCTCCTTTTCATGTGCTTGCTTATAAGACTCCTTACAAAAATGTAGCATTGTAGTACTATTGAACTATTAATTTGAAATTGTGGATAGTTTACAGAAACTTCAGCACAGCTTCCCTTTTGAAATAACTTGGATATCAATGGCATAATTTTTCTCCTGAAGCTGCTCACTGACTATAGATGGCCTATGTTATTTTAATATCTAGTTCTTATCAGGGTTACAAGGAGGAAGGTGGGGCTTTTTCAATGTTAATTAGTGTAACATGTATAAAAATGAACAATAGACTTAACAAATAGGTCACCTTTTTCTGCCTAGGAGGAAAGCTGAGCTGATACAGAGTTTCTGGGGAATTCTAATGCTGATGTTGTGAAGTTCTCCTATTTTTCAGTACAAAATCTAAGAGCAATAAAAAAGGAAAACTTACCCATTTGCATTTAGGGAATACACAGCACTAGAAAGAGAATCAGATTAAGTAGGATATTTAAAGAATAATTAATTTGGTATTGATGGAATGTAAAGTATTCGCAAGTTCATGATACTGTTATATGCTAATTAACACAGTCCCTGTGACCAGTGGCAATTTCAGAATATCTGTGCAAAAGGGCTTTTGAAGCTACATTTAAATAGCAAGCATTGTGTCTTTTAGTATGCTAATTTCGAGTTGGTTGATAAGTGGAGGTAAGTGGGATCTGGCCAAAATAATGCCCCTTTGATGTCCTCATGACTGTGCCAAAACAAATCATCTAAGCTCTCTCTAGCTTTCTCATCTGTAAAATGGGAGTAATATAACAAATGCTGTCATAACTCTGTAAGTGGCATCCAAAAAAAATCAACCATGGCACCCTAGAGTTTTATTATTATGAAGTTTATGAAACAACTAGTGAGCCAGAGCAGCTGACTGGCTGGGAATTCCTGGGGCTGAAAGCCAACTGCCCTTCATTAATACATAAATTAAAGTGTCATAGAATTTTATCGTAAAAGTACTTGTTCCATAAAGTTGTTTGAAGACTGGATGGGGCGATGCATATGAAGCACTTGACAGAACTGTCTCGCACAAAAAAAGAAAAAAAAATTCAAATTGGAATTTCTCCTTATCTCCTCCTTGCTCTCTTCTTCCTCCTCTTCTTTTCTTTCTCCTTGTCTTTATTCTTCTGATTTTTTTTTAAGACAGGGTCTCACTGTGTTATCCAGGCTGGAGTGCAGTGGCACAATCATAACTCTGCATCCTCGAACAGAGGTGGTCTTCCCACCTCAGCCTCCCAAGTAGGTGGGGCTACAGGCATACAGGCACGAGCCACCACACCTAGCAAATGTTTTTATTTTGTGTAGAGGTGAGGTCTCACTACGTTACCCAAGCTGTTCTTTTGATTCTTATTCTCCAGCAATACCAAAAATATCTAATACTCAACTACTCAATCATTGTGAAAACATTTATCCCTTTGTTTTTCATCATACCACATCATCATGAAGCTCCTTTTATATCTCTGACATTCATTTCCCTCTCTTTGGAGGACTTCTGTCTTTGATACTGTTCTCTAATTGATGATATTCATCAGGAAGCCATTTTTGGCCCACTGCTAATCTTACTCTATATATTCTTCCTAGGTAAGCTCCCTGTGCTCCTGGTTTTATCTACACCTGTGTGCTGAAAGTCCCAGCCAGTGTTCCAGCCATGACTCATTCCTTTATCAAATCTAGAAGTGAAGTAATTATAGTCTGCTTGAAGCTTAATTCTTTTACATACCCTTGTGCTTCTGTGCCAATTAGCCACCAAGTCCTATTTATTTTTATCTCAATACCTCTCTACCATTGGTATAGCTGCCCAAACACAGGCCACTATCTTCTCTTTTCTGGGCATGGAGCACTCCAGCTAAAATGGGCACTTAAATATGGCACTTTTCTGCTTGACACACTTCAGTGACAAGCATCAAAGCTCCTCCACCTGACCTACAGATCCCATTTTAATGTGGTTTCTCCCCACTTCTCCAGCCACTTTTCCAAGCACTCTCTGTCAGGCATTTTACAATTCATCAACTTTGAATATCTAATTCTACTCATAAACCAGGTATTTTGCTCCTCTTGTACCCTCTGTCCAAAAGCTCTCCTTCATTCTCCAACTTGACCTTGGCCTGACTAACTCTTACTAAATCTAGGATAACTCAGAAGTCATCTCCTTCAGAAAGATTTTCCTGACATGCACAGGCTCATTAAGGTGTTCTTCCTTTTTGCTAGTAAGCAATGGCCCCATTGCTTTTGCATCTGTACCCCTACAACCCTAGGAACAGTTTGACTGGGAGAAGAACTAATTCTCATTCTCAATAAATTCCCAATCCCTGGAATAGTTCATGGGGTAAATGAGATGTTCAACAAAAGTTTTTGATTTGGTTGATGAAATCAATGCAAAACAAATACTAAAATGCTCAGTACTCACCTTTGAGTTATAAACCATAATTAGATTAGAGAAAACACAATTCCAATATTTCAGAAGTTTGTCAACTACTTTGTTGATCAATATTACCAGAAACTTAAAAGACAATTTAGCAAAAAAGCAAACAAAGCCATAATTTAAATTGTGAATGTTTAACAAACATATGTTTGTGGAAATAAATTAGACATTATATACTGCAATGACTTCCAGAAAATGTTCTAAAAGTTTTATGTTATTTGTGCATGACAAAATGTTATAAAACTAATTTCTGCTTAATTTCATAACAACACCTCTCACAATTCAGTTAGTCACTCAAATGTAAAGCTTAAAAGCTGTCGAATGTGGTGCTCAATTCATTTTGATTTCATTAGTGCCTGCTCCGAATAAGAATTGGTTTAGATAATTTTAAGGGCATCATGATGATTAAAATATGGTATTTGTCCTTTTAAGGTTGGCATTATGGTAGGGATGTTTAGACAAGTATATAAATATCTATAGTACAAGGCACAATGAGCCTAAAGCTATAGAAGTGCTTTAAATAACATGTCATAGAGAATCAAAGGGAATAGACTGAATTAGTAGGATCAGAAAGGACTTTCTGAAGTAACTAGAATGAGTCCCTACAAGCAAGGCATATAAAAAAAGGTTTAGTTTTTTATTTTGATTGTAATTTGGGGTTATTACAGAGATGCTTTTTAACTTGAGATGGAGTTACATCCTGATAAACCCATTATAAGTTAATAATGTCATAAGTCAGAAATACATTTAATACACCTAACCTACTGAACATTATAGCTTAACTTAGCCTACCTTAAATGTGCTCAGGACACTTACATTAGCCTACAGTTGGCCAAAGTCATCTAACAAAAAGTCCATTTTATAATAAAGTGTTGAATACCTCATGTAAGTTATTGAATACTCATGTAAATAAAAAACAGAATGGTTGTATGGGTACTCAAAGTATAATTTCGATTGAATGTGTAGCAGTTTTGCACCACTATAAAGTCAAAAAATCGTAAGTCAAGCCCTTGTAAGTCAGGGACCATCTATATATGGAAGTGCCATAGATAAAATACATCTTTATTTCATGTGGTAATAACAAATAGACCTAGATTTGAATCCTGTTTTTACAAGCAGTTTAAGTTATGTGATTTGAGAAATTAACTCAGTTTCAGTTTTCTAATTTTTAAAGTGATGCAAATATTGTCTCTCTTATAATGTCATTGTGATGACCCCGAATGTGTATGTTTAGCACCTGAGAGAAATGAGGATTGGATGTTAAATGTTTTAGTGTTTGGTTGAACAACTCCACTTGAGAATTTTTATTAATGGGCTGATTTCACTCTAAAATGAAATCTCGAATAATGTGCCATATTTGGGTTGATTTTGTTCTTCATCATTTGGGTTGAAGACATAGAAATCATCCTTAGGATGTTCGCAGACAACAAAGGTGAAAAGTAAATTTAAAAACACCTTGCTCAGCATTCTCGTTTTTAAAATAAACTCAGAAAACTGAGTTTATTTAAAAATGTTCATTTTCTTTACCATAACGTTTATATGAACCAACAACTAACCTTTAGATTGCATTCGAGGAAATATTTTTCTTAGTTATACGATATGATTATCCCTATTCTTCAATATCTACTCCATCACAGGAGAACTCAGTACAACATTTTCAGAAGAAACCGACAAGCTCAGGACGTTCATCAAAGGCCATCACAATGCAACGAGGCCTGGAATATTACGTTGAAAGAAACAAAAAGTTATTCGGTGTGAAGAAAAAAAATCATGTAGCTGTAACAGTGATTCTTATGTATGTTAATGACAATTATGTGGCAAATCTTCACTGATTCAGAAGAAAGTAATTGGACTTATGGGAAGACATTACAAAAGGGAGGTTTGTTATTTCAAAATAAGAATGTCTTCTAAACATTAAAGCAGCCTGGCCAGGCACCTGTAATCCCAGCACTTTAAGAAGCCGAGGCTGGCGGATCACAAGTTCAGGAGTTCGAGACCAGCCTGGCCAACATGGTGACACCCCGTCTCTACTAAAAATACAAAAATTAGTCAGGCATGGGGCTTGTGCCTGTAATCCCAGTTACTTGGGCGGCCGAGGCAGAAGAAGCACTTGAACTTGGGAGGCGGAGGTTGCAGTGAGCCAAGATCGTGCCACTGCACTCCAGCCTGGGCTACAAAGCGAGACTCCATCTCGAAAAACAAAAACAAAACATTAAAGCAGTCCAAAAGTATCTGTTTTGTAAAATTGTTGAACTAGACTTTCTACTGGAATACTTTCCGATTTATTAACAGCTTACAGTTCTCTGAATCTGCAAAACTGAGAAGTATGGAGTTAGTGATTCCATGCAAAGAATTTCATATAAAGCTTATTCTTTCCTTAAATTTCCAATATGATTTCACCAACACAAATACAACTACAGATTATCTTTAAAGAATGTGTTATCTAAAGAAAAGACTCCAGTTACATTGAATTAAATTAACTTCTCAACTGTAACCAGCTCTCCCTTTATTTATTTGTTTATTTATTTATTTTTAGGCCTGATATATAGATGCTCTTTTATTTTCTGAATTGCAATGTCATACTGTGGAAGGGAAAACATAAGCATCAAAAATGTTTTTATTTCCAAGGGACTATAATGAAAATTTTAGAAATTACATACCATTTGTATTTTTTTTTTTTTTTTTTTTTTGAGACGGAGTCTCGCGCTGTCACCCAGGCTGGAGTGCTGTGGCCGGATCTCAGCTCACTGCAAGCTCCGCCTCCCGGGTTCACGCCATTCTCCTGCCTCAGCCTCCCGAGTAGCTGGGACTACAGGCGCCGCCACCTCGCCCGGCTAGTTTTTTGTAGTTTTTAGTAGAGACGGGGTTTCACCGTGTTAGTCAGGATGGTCTCGATCTCCTGACCTCGTGATCCGCCCATCTCGGCCTCCCAAAGTGCTAGGATTACAGGCTTGAGCCACCACGCCCGGCCACCATTTGTATTTTGAGTGCAGAAATAATTTTATTTTGGTTACCAATAAGAAGAAATGGACAGGAGGTATTAGGAAATAAGCGAATATTATCTTAGATATAAAATATAATATGAAAAATAAATATAAGTGAAGAAGACCAAAACTGGACAGTACAGAAAAAAGGTTATAAATAAAAATAGATGAATATTGACCTTATTTATGAAAAAATATTTAACAGTATTGACATTATTTTCCAGTGTCCAAATGTTTCAAAGTGTCAGAAAATTTGAGTCCTGATATTAATACTATAAACTATAGGATGACCTTGGATGAATGGCTAAATATTTATGAAGACTTTTTTACATTTAAAGTAAGGAAAATGAAGTAACCCAGAGCGATCAGGGGGCTCACAAATAATTATTGTCAGGTATTTTATCAAGGAAAATATATATGTCTTACCTTATAATAGTATTTTTTGTGGAGAGAAAGGGTTTCTTTCTTTTCTTTTCTTTTCTTTTCTTTTTTTTTTAAGAAAGAGAACCTAGGTTTTTCTACAAGTGCTTCATTTTACACTGTCAGGATGGTTTGGCTATTTGTCAGAGAATCTTTTGAGACATTATATCTCATATCAAAACTGTCTTGGAGAATAATTGTTTGCTTTGGGGTATTATGGCAGTAATTCTAAAATCTCTGGAGGCAAGGTTATTTACAGAATAAGGTGAGAAAATTTGGGACAAGGCTGAAAACAAAGACAGTATCTTAAAGTAACTTTTAGTAAACACTAGTATTTGCTATTAAATGTATAGTCAATCAACATCAGAGGCTGCCATTAAATTTTGTACTCATCAAGAGTTAATTGCTATGTGAAATAAGAAGCAGAGAAAATCTCTAAACACTAACATTCTAAAGATGTTGAAGCTTTAACTTGATATATACCTTGAACTCAGAAGTTAAAAATGTCATCTCTAATACAATACCTAGCACAAAGCCAAGTATTCACCTGTACTTCATAAATATTTGTTGAATGAAGGTCTCACTCAATCAGTCAATCATACCAATAATCAATAAAGAGATCAATGTTAGAATAAAAAAATTGTTCTAATTAGTTGAGAATGGTGAACAGAGTGAAAATGTTTCTTTGGTGACCAGAAATGCTTATTGTTTACATCAAAGTAAAAAAATGTACATTTTATCATCAGAAAAAACTGTAAAACAAAAGAAGGTTATTATCATACAGAGAAACCATATTTCTAGTAGGTATTTACTGTATAATGTTGATCTCAGTTTGGGGCCATCAGAAAATCTTTTAAGAAAGGATATTGGAGGTATGTTCAACTTAACTCTCTGGAAATGGAATTTGACAAATGCCAAATATTATAAATGTGATTTATGAACAGGATTCAAAACAAGAAAATTCTGCCCAGTTTTGTCATATTTCTATTTCCTTTATGCAGCCTGTAAGAATAGGCTGCATCTCAGATACAAGCAGAACCTCTACTTGGTGAAAATCAATGCAATGTACAGCATTGAATGTATTTACAGAAACTGATTCTTTGGTGGCTGAAATTAAACCTATAAAGAGACTAAGTATATATAGACTAAATTCAAATGATTAAATTAAAATGATGGAAACCCCCTATGAATTTAGAGTTTGGCTCCATCCACCCCTTCCCCTTAAAAATACCAGGACTTTTATTGTAGATGAGCTAAACATAGCTCTCAGACAAAAGATATACAAAAGCACAGTCTTTTAACATGAGCTTCTGCACTGACTAATGCAGGTGCAGCCACCTCTTTTACAAGATTCTTATTAATGAATGTAGAAGAGCAAGATAAAGTGATGAGAGTTTAATTTATTTTGGAAGTAATGGTTTGTACAGTAATTATCGAGAAGCAGCCACTTGTCAAATGGAATCAGTAACAAGTGCAGTTGGGAGAGGTTTTCTGGTACATAGACATTGTGAAATGTTTTACTTTGCAATGAGAATGGACTCCCTGACAATAGTTTATTTTGCTTTAAAAAAAAAATAGAAAAACAACCCTGTAAGCTGATCATGCTTGAGAAACTATATAAGCTAGTATATTTTAAAAGATTAATCTTATGCTAATCTGTTAATTTACATTAATGACCAAAAATAGAAGATAGATATGATAGATAAAGAGTATTTAACGTTTTGACTTCATCCAGTGCTCCATTCACCTTTATCCTTGGCCTGGAAACACTGACTCGGGTATGAGGGAAGAAAAATGGAGAGTCACAGAGTCCATGGTCATATTCAGGGAGGTAGCATCTTGGGGGGTAGGTCTGATAAAAATTCAAGCATATCATCAAGGAATATATAAATCTTCAATGGCAGAGAGTGAGAGGCATTCCAGAGAGATCCTGATGATACCAGATGAGAAGAGTTAGAATATAGACAGAAAGGTCCTTAGAATAGTTCCTGGTTAGTCAGGGTGTTAGGGGATCTTACATAGGTATTTCTGGTCTGGGATTTGACAAGGAAGGAGTAAAGACATCAATAGAAAAATATACTCAAGTAAATTTACCACTGTTAAAGGACTAAACGCAAACATGAAACTTTATTTCCTTCTTTGAAAATGAAGGGAAAAGAATGATTCATGCTCAGAATTGTTTGGGCCTTCACTAAAATACGACTTCTGATAATTCTTCAGAGGAGATCAGGTGTGTTCAGTGTAGTATGTCTGTATACTACCAATAATTCTTCAGATTTCATCAGATGCTCCACTTTGGGTCACATAAACTAGACCTGAATGACCCATAGGCAGTCCAAGAACTAACTAAAGGCTCAAACCATTCAATTCTTCATTTTTTTAATCCTTCTTTTTCAACTCTTATTTTAGGTTCAGTGGGTACATGGGCAGGTTTATTACATAGGTAAATTGCATGTCACTGGGGTTTGGTGTGTAAATAGTTTCGTCATGCAGGTAGTGAGCATAGTACTCAATAGGTAATTTTTTTTACCTTCATCTTCCACCCACTCTGCCCTTAAGTAAATCCCAGTATCTGTTGTTGCCCTCTTTGCATCCATGTGTACTCAATGTTTAGCTCCCGCTTTTAAGTAAGAACATGTGGTATTTGGTTTTCTGTTCTGGCATTACTTCACTTAGGATAATGGCCTCCAACTCCCTCCATGTTTCTGAAAAGGACATGATTTCATTCTTATTCTTTTTATGGCTATGTAGTATTCTATGCTTATATGTACCATATTTTCTTTTTCCAGTCCACTGTTGATGGTTTCTAGGTTGATTCCATGTTGTTTCTATTGTCAGTAGTGCTGTAGTGAACTTACGAGCACATGTGTCCTTTTGGTAGAAGAATTTATATTCCTTTGGGTATATGCTCAGTGAAAGGTTTGCTGGGTCAAATGATAGTTTGTTTTAAGTTATTTGAGAAATCTGCAAACTGCTTTCAACAGTGGCTGAACTAATTTATATTCCCATCAGCAGTGCATAAACATTCCCTTTTCTCCACAACTTCACCAACATCTGTTATTTTCTGACTTTTTAGTAATAGCCATTCTGACTGGTGTGAGATGGTATCTCACTGTGTTTTAATTTGCATTTCTTTCATGATTAGTAATGTTGAGAATTTTTACATATGTTTGTCCACCACATATATGTCTTCTTTTAAGAGTTGGTTCATGGCCTCTGCCCATTCTTTAATGTAATTGTTTGCTGGTTGATTTGTTTAAGTTCCTTACGGATTCTGAATATTAGACCTTTGTCAGATGCATAGTTTGCAAATATTTTCTCCCATTCTGTAGGTTTTCTGTTTACTTTTTTCTATAGTTTCTTTTGCTGTGCAGAAGCTCTTTAAAAATTAATACAAAAATTAACACTTTGTGTCTTTGTCTACGTCCCATTTGCATTCAAGTTAACATAGTTTAAAGAATTCATAGGAACAGATCATAGAAAAGCAGACCATCTTATTTAACCACACATACCTCTTGTCATAAACATATCTAAATTGATTAAATATCAAGCTCCAGTTATATGGCAGAATGATCAGGAGATGTTTGGAACTCTCATTTCATGCTCTTTCTTAGAAAGTTGCACTTTAAAATGATTTTTAAAAATAACATTTTGTGAAGTAAAAGCCTAAACTGTTTGTTCTAAGCTCTCACCACAAACAACATGGAAGACTCTATGACCAAATGTGTAGGGAATTCTCCCGACTAGTAAGCAAGTAATCAGTTCTGCAGTGGACACCAGTTGGGTGTCCTCCAATTCAATTCTGATACTGTCTACCTGGTAACAGCATCATATCCCACAAATGGAGGCCTCAGTCCCTCAGGACTACACTGTCCCACCACCAGCTTCCAATGCCAGTCACAAGCCTCAGGTTGTTCTACCTGTGTTTCTGATAAACTAAATATAAATTGGGGTTCCCACACTTGGATTCCATTAATTCACTAGAGCAGTTCACAGAACTCAGGAAGAAAAGAAGACGTTATACAGAGAGGAACAAAGTTGAGAATAAAACGAGATTTTTAAAAATCAGAAATAAAGCAAGCAGGAAAAAAGTAGGGCAACATTTTTAAGTACTGAAAGAAAAGAAATTGTTAACACAGTGTTCAATACCCAGCAAAAATACCTTTTAAAAATAAAGTTAGGATAAAAACTTTTTCAGACATATAAAAGGTTAAGAAATTTATCTTCAAAGAAGACCTGCAGTACAAGAAATGTTAAAAGAAGTTATTCAGTTGCAAAGAAACTTATTCCAGATGGAAATATGAACCTATACAAAGGAACACTGAGTAAATACATAAGATTATTTTCTTATTAATTTGATAATTTATTTGCATGATAATTGATCTTTAGAAAAAATAATAATAATGTACTATAGAGTTTATAATACATATAAAAGTAGAAAGTCTGACAATAAATTCATAGAACCCAGAGGAGAGAAATTGAGGTATACTATGGTAAGCTTTTTTTCTTATATGTGAAGGGAAAGTGTGAAAAGTTGAAGGTGTATTACAAAACCTAAGACAAACACTAAACTAAACAATGCTATAGCTAATAAACCAACAGAGAATGTAGAATGGATAAAGTATTCACTTAAGTAGGCAGAAAAGAGGGAGAGAAAAAAGAAATAATGGATGGGATAAATGTAAAACAAATAATGAGTTGATAAATTTTACTTAGCCATATAACAAATACATTTAATGTAAATGATCTAACCACACAACTAAGAGAATGAGAAGCAAGACCCAAGTGTATCCTTATTAAAGAAATCTACAGGGCCAGGCATGGTGGCTCATGCCTGTAATCCCAGCACTTTGGGAGGCCGAGGCAGGGGGATCACGAGGTCAGGAGTTCGAGACCAACCTGGCCAAAATGGTGATACCGTCTCTACTAAAAACACAAAACTTAGCTGGATGCAGTGGTGGGCACCTGTAATCCCAGCTACTCAGGAGGCTGGGGTCACCTGAACCTGGGAGGTAGAGGGTGCAGTGAGCCAAGATTGTGCCATTGCACTCCAGTCTGGGTGACAGTGCAAGACTCTGTCTCAAACAAATAAACAAACAAAAAACCCAAAAAACAAAGACACTTACATTAACTATTAATATAAAGAATACTAAATGATTGCACTTAATAACAGAGCTTTAAAATATGTAAAGCAAAAACAAAATTGATATAATTTAAAGGAGAAATAAATAAATCACAATTATAGGAGATTTAAGATTCTCTCTCAATAATCAATAGGACAAGCAAAGAGAAAACAAGTATCTATATGACTATACCAGTATTATGAAGCAACTTGATCTAATTGATATTTATAAAATATTCTACTTCAAAACAGCAAGGTAGATTGTTTTCTAATGCACACATTTAAAAAAATAGAAAATATTATGGGTCACAGAATAATTTTCAATAAATTAAAAGTGATTCAAATTATTAAAAGTTTGCTTTACGAGCAGATGGAATGAAATCAGATACTAAAAACAGAAAAATTTCTGTTAAGTGTCTTAAACACTGAAAACTAAATAACATATTTGCAAAAAAAAACCCATAAATCATAGTATAAATTGAAAGCAAAATTAGAAATTATTTTTCTGCTGAATAAAAATGAAAACACATAAAAATCTGTGAGATGTCACTAAAGCAAACTATAGGGGGGAAATTAGAGCACTAAACACCTATATTAAAAGAGAAAAAGCCCTCAAATCAATAACCTCAGCTTAAGGTAGATCCTTAAGAAAACAGAAAATGAGGAACAAATTAAACACTAAATAAGCAATACAAAAAAAAAATGGAATAATAAAGATTACAGTGAAAGTCAATAAAAGAGAAAACAGAAAACAAAAACAATAAAGGAACCCAATGAAACCATCAGTTACTTCTTTGAGGAGATTAACAAAATTGATAAACCCCTAGCTATAGTAATCAGGAGATTTTTAAAAGACACAAATTATTAACATCAAGATTAAAAGAGACAATCTTACTAAGGGTTCTAAATGTATTAAAGAATAAATGAGTGCTATTAAAATATGCCAATAAATTTGACAATTTAAATAACAGGGACAAATTGTTAAAAATAAATACAAAGCCTTTCAAAAAGACATAACATAAATTGCTCTCTATATATTAAAGAAGTTGAATTTGTAATTAAGAATTTCCTACAAAGAAAACTTCAGACCCAGATGACTAGTAAATTCTACTAAATGAATAAAAAATAAATAATAAAGTTCTACACCAATCCTTCCAAAAAATAAAAAATAAATGAATAATCGCAAGTCATTTATGGGGTTAGCATTACTTGGATGCAGAAACCAGATGAATATATTACAAGAAAATACAATTACAGATCAGTGGCCCTTATAAACGTAATGAACAATTTATGTAATGCATAAACATAAAATTTAAATATTCTTTTAAAATTTTAGCAAGTAGAATCCAACAGTATATAAAAATGATAATACATCATGACCAAGTGGGGTTCTTCCCAAGAAAGCACTTTGATTTAACATTTAAAAATCAACCAATGTAATTCATCATATTAACAAACTAAAAAAATTCATCCGACCAGCAGATGTATTAAAAAAAAGAACATCCATTTCTGATATAATCTGTCAATGATCTAGGAATAAAAGGGAGTTTTCTCTAATTGATAAGTGGTTTCTATGAAAAACCTAGAGGAACATCATAGTTAGTAAAAGAAAGATTGAATGCATTTTCCTTGAGATCAGGAATAAGGCAAGAATGCCTTTCAACATTTTAGTGAAGTTTTTAAGTCAGTAACATCAGCAAAAGAAAAAAAAAAGTATAGGCATCCAAGTAGGGAAGAAATAAAATTGTCTTTATTCAGGCAGCATAAGAGTCTATGTACATAATTCAATGAAATTAAAACAAAAAAAAATCTACTAGAACAAGTTTGTGAGTTTAGCAAGATTGCAGGATATGAGATCAATACACAAAATTAGATTTCTATATAGTAGCAAAGAACCATTGGACATTGATATTTAAAAAAAAACATCATTAACCAAAGCATCCAAAAATTGAAATAAGAATAATTCTGAACAAAAGACCAGTGCATTGAAAACTATAAAACATTACTGAGAAAAATTATAGAAGATGTAAGTAAATGGAAAGATGTACTCTGTTCCTCATTCAAAAGATTCAGTATTCTTAATATGTAAATTCTCCTCAAATTGATCTATAGCTTAATAAACATCACATTCAAAATTCAATGTGGCATTTTTTGTAGAAATAGATATGCTGATTTGGAAATTCATATGGAAATGTAAAAAAACCTAGTAAATCCAGAATAATTTTAAAAAAAGAAACAAAGTTGTTTTACCATACTACTTGATTTCAAGATTTAGTATAAAGCTACATTAATTTAGATAATGTGACATTGGCACAAATGAAGAGATATAGGTCAAAGGAACAAAATAGAATGTTCACAAATATATCAATATACACATTGAAAGCTGAGTTTTGACAGTGGTTGGAAAGCAATTCAGTAGAAAAATTATAGCCTTTTCCAAAGAGGGCGCTAGAAAAATTGCATGTCTACAAGTTAGAAAAAAGAACTTTAATACATAGTTCACACAATATACAAAAATTAACCTTAAAGGGATCATAAACCTAAAAGAAAAACCTAAAATAACAAAAAGCTTGAAAGACCATGTAGGAAAAAGTCTTGTGACCTTAAGAGTCAAGCAAATGTTCCTTAAATATAACACCAATGCATAATCTATAACAGAAAATATTAAGAGTTCATAAAATTTTAAATTGTAACACTCATCCATTGGAATTTTAAAATTTATGTAAATTTTTAAAATCTTTTGGACAATAATAGTAAGACAATGAAGCCACAGAGAAACCACAGATTGGGATAAAATACTTGCAAATCATATACTTGATAAAGGATCTGTATTTGCAGTATATAGAGAATCCTCAAAATTCAATAATATGGAGACAAGCAATCTAATTTTTATAATAGGAGAAAGATTTGAAAAGATATATCACCAAAAGAGATATACAGATGGCCAATAAACATATAAAATTGCCTAACATCCTAGGTCATTAAGGAAACGTAAAATAAAACTACAATTAAATGCCACCTGTTAGAATGGCTAAAATCTGAAGACCTGATCAAACTAAGGATTTCCCAAGATATGGAGCCACTAAATTCTCATGCACTGCTAGTACAAGTGGTTTGAAAAACAGTTTGGCAGTTTCTTAAAAAAGACAAGCATATAACTATTATACTATAATATCTGGACATTCTACTAGTTATTGACCCAAGAGATAAAAGCAAAACAAAGACACTGCTATGATTGGAATGTTCCTGTCTCCCCAAATTCATGTGTTGAAATCTAATCACCAATGTGATGGTGTTAGGACTTGAGATCTTTTGAATGATTATTAGGTTATAAGGGCTCTGCTCTTAGGGGAATTATGGGATTAATGCCCTTATAGACACAAAGAAACTCCTTCACCACTTCCCCCATGTGAGGACACAGTGAGAAGGCACCTGGTATAAACCAGGAAATGGTCTCTCACTAGACAGCAAATCTGCTTGTGCCTTGATCTCAGACTTAGCCTCCAGAACTTGACAAATTTTTTGTTGTTTATAAGCTACCTAATATATAGTAATTTGTTATAGCAGCCCAAGTGGACTAAGAAAGACATGTACATTGAATATTCATAGCAGGTTTATTTGCAGTAGCTCAAAATGGAAAAAACAGAATGTTCATCAGTAAGTGAGTGGATAAATAATTGTGGTATTCTGAAATAATAGAATGCTACTTAGCAATAAACAAGAAAGAACTGTCGATACATGCAACAACATGTTTGACTATCAAAATAATTATGCTAAGTGAAAGATGTTAGACTATTAAGATTCTATACTATGATTCAGTTAATTTAAAACTCTAGAAAGTACAAACTAATTGATAGTAACAGAAATCAAATAGGTAGTTTGATGAACACAGGTTTGGGAGCAATAGAAGTAGAAAGGAGAGGAGAAAACCTTTGGGAGTTATAAGTATGTTCCCTATCTTAATTATGGTGATGGCTTCATAGGTGTATATGTACGTCAAAACTTATCAAATTTACACCTTAAATATGCAACCATTTATTGTATGCCAACTATATCTCAATGAAGCTGTTTTTAAAACTAGAAAGATTAGCTGTTAACAAATAACTGTGTACTTGCTGAAATTTGGAAAAATTTTTTATTTGCTATCTGTTGCTAATCATAGTCTACCAATTACTGTTTAATTGTATCCTTAGTACTTGTCAAAATTGGATTGAATTGCTTTTGGTCTTAGTCCTCATCATGCCCATTTTTGTTTATCTTTGCCCAGAAAATTGTCCATGCCAAGAAAATTGTCGCATTCTGGTCCACCAGACATAACTCCCCTTCAGGCAATTTAGCTGTTAATATCTTTCCCTTATTTCCTCCTTATTGGATGAAGACAGGTAATATCACCCTTTCTCACTCAGCTTACAAGTCTCGCAGGTTATATATCAGTTTCAATCCATGTTAAATAAAGCATACATATATCCAGGTTCGATGAAGGAAAACCATAAAAAAAGGAAAGTTTAATAATGCTCACTAAACATTCAGGTCCTAGAGAGGTCTACCACTGGGGTATCTTAACTTGGTTATAAGATATTGAATATTACTTGTTTCACAACGTGGTTAAAACAAATCTCTTCAGACTGTGTTTTTCAACCTTCTTCCAACAGCCCTGGTTCTGAAGCATTTCCAGTGGAGAGATAGTGGCTTGTCTCCTGGTCTGCATTTATAGAGAGATTTCTGAGATTTCTATTTATTTGATTATCAAGGAACAAAAAATAGCAACTCTTTTTACACTCATGAGAAATATTGATATTTAAGAATTATTTTCTCCAACTGTATAAAAATATATTTCTCCATTCCCTTAGGAAATTTACATATTGAATAGGTCAATCACCTGATGAGTTGCTTGGTTTTAAGTTCCTTATTTTTTGTTCCCTTTTGTGTAACAGATTTTCAAATGCTAAATTAATTCATTTAAATATGTATCATTAAATTAAACTGACAATTCATAATTATGTAATGCATGGATTTTACATAACACTTTTCTGATTCTTTATATCATGTTATTGTGAAATTGTAACATTGTTCCACAAATTCATATTATCTTAAAAGTTAGAATTTAAAGAGAACCTAGTTCGGGGACTACTTATATATGCTGTTTCCTGAAGCACATCGCTTAACTCATCCGATTTTCAATTTCTCCATATCAATAACAACAATAACTCACTCTTAATACAATTTAACATGTGGGCAGTGATGTGCTAATGCTTTTTCAGTATTATTATATTTAATCCTACAAGAACACAATGAGACAGGCCTTAGTATGCCCATTTTACAGACTAAGAAACTGACACCTATAGAGTTAAAGATATTTCTCAGTTTTGCAGCTAGTACAGGGCATGAGATTCAAGCCCAAGTCCATGTGATGATGCAATCCATGCTCTTACTCACTATTAAAGATTTTTCATGCCTATCTAATAAGGGGAGTATGAAAATTAATTGAGATTAAAAGTGAAAGTGAATAGTTCGGTGCCTAGGAAATGGACATATAGGAAGTGACCACTGTCTAATGCTGTTTGGGCATCCCTCAACAGGTGGTCAGTTTATCCTCCATTGCAATTCTTACAATGACAGAAAGTTGACTATCACACAATTCTATGCCATTTCTGCGTAAGTCTGACTCATAGAAGATGTTTTCTTATATTCAGCTGAAAACTGCTCCCCTATAGCTGTTACCTCTTTGACCTACTTCTGTCCTCCAGTTGGAATATTGATTGTGTTTTCATTAAATTTACAGCTTAATTTAGAGAGAACTGGCATCCATACAATATTGAGTCTTCCTATCCAAGAATAATTTGAGGCCCTGATTAATTCAGTTTTCTTCAACGATGTTCTGCACAGTTAATTTTGAATAGCATATGCCTTTTGGTGGTACTGTGGTATCACGGACAAAGGTTGGCAACATTTCACAACAATTCAGGCTTACATTCTGGCTCCATCTTTTATTGGATGAGGATTTGACTTCTCTGAGTCTTTCTTAATTGATAAAATGGAAATAAAATCATCTCACATGCTTGTATGTGCAAGTGCTTTGCACGGTGTCAGGAACGTAATTGGTATTCATTAACGTTAGCTACTATAATTAATATTGATCATCCAGCCTATTTTCTAGCATTTTAAGAAAAGAGTAGACACACTCCTTTGGAAATCTATAGTAACATTTCATAGTCTTCATTACCAGAACATTCTTCTTGAGATAATCATAATAACTTAAGTATCTTGCATTTTCATAGCTTTCTTTTAGAAGATAAAAGTATACATAGGTTTTTGGGAGACCAAGATCTTGCAATAGATGCAACCGGGCTTCAGTATTGGCTTGTATGTTTATTAGCTGTGCAACCTTGGGCAGATATTACAACTCATTTAAGCTTAGTTTCCTTGTCTGTTAAAATAGGGGATAAACATATTACCTACCCATAGGGCTGCTGTATTAAATGAGATTAACACATGTTAATTTATGCTGCTATATTAAATGAGGTAACATATATTAAAGACTCATAATAATGAGTATGCTACCACAACTATTATTGTATTGTATTTTATTTTATTTTATTTTATTTTATTTTTTGAGGCGGAGTCTCGCTCTGTCGCCCAGGCTGGAGTGCAGTGGCCAGATCTCAGCTCACTGCAAGCTCCGCCTCCCGGGTTTACGCCATTCTCCTGCCTCAGCCTCCCGAGTAGCTGGGACTACAGGCGCCCGCCACGTCGCCCGGCTAGTTTTTGTATTTTTAGTAGAGACGGGGTTTCACCGTGTTAGCCAGGATGGTCTCGATCTCCTGACCTCATGATCCGCCCGTCTTGGCCTCCCAAAGTGCTGGGATTACAGGCTTGAGCCACCGCGCCCGGCCTATTATTGTATTTTATAATTGTTATTCCTCAGACAAAGCAAATTTGTAAACGAGTATATGAAACAGATTTAGGAACTTGCATAAAGGTGGCTTGCTCCATTGATTTTTGTCTGCTCATTGGGAAAGTCTGCTAATCACCATGATTAAGTTCCTTAACAGAAATGTCTCTTATTTTATTCATCTATTCCTAAAGAAATGAAGTTTGTTGTTGTTGTTGTTTTGTTTTTCCTAGAAGGTTCAGAACACTTTCAGAACCTCATTTTTTCTGGCAACACAAGGCTGTTATTTCATTGGATGAGCCTAAGTAAAAATTATAAAACAAATGACTGCCACATTTCATCTCTGTGTCCCTTTATGATTCCTTTATTGTCTCTCTTCTATACCATTTTGTATCTCCTTATGAACCTACACTCAGACTTCATGTGTCTGAGGACTGCACTATTGTGGTCATTCCTTTTGAAATTGAGGGCAATGATTTAACAAGCTATCTCACCAACACATCTGTAAATACATAGGGTTTTTTTCATTTAGAAAGACAAGGACAAGTAAGAGTATTGCTCAAAGGATTGACTCTCTAATGTGTACATTTCAGATGCTGCAATAACAGAGATTATTTAGGATGGGTGGTCTTTTACTCTTATGTATTTGGATACTTCTGAACCTAGTGTGGACCACCTCTATCTTCTGGTAATTTCCCATACACAATGAATTCAGAAGTAAGAGTGCAGGTCTTTCATACCAAATAAACAAAATAATCTTTTTTTTAGGCAAATGTGGGCCCAGATGATGCTCCTTTTCCTTTCTACTCATTGAACATCTTTCCTACTATTAATATAAAGAAGAAATTTCAACTCATTATGTAAGCTGCTAAGTATAAATCTTTGGAAGGTACGGACAATTTTTTTTAATATATGACAAATATTTTTAAAAAATAATTGTACCTAAATTAATTGGCTAAATATAACTATTAAAAGTTATATACTAGAGCTACAATTTCCTATTTCCCAGTCGTACGTAGGCTGTTTTTTTCTTAGTGTAGTTCATCTAAATATTAGAATGAACTTGCAGTCTTATTTCTCCTGGTGATAAAGGAAACATTCCAGGATTCAGAACACAGTGAAACATGCATAACCAAATAACCAGAATATAATTCATATCCTTTGTGTTTTTATTTTAATAATGATTAAAAGTCTAACTAGTTACTTTTTAAAAATAGTTGTAAAACTCCCCTCCTATTCAGTATTTGCTGAAACAATGTACTGGAAGCCAAAGGAAACTTGATTATTTTCTGACTGAGGAAGAATGCACAGAAAGGGGTTTTTTATTTGTTTGTTTTAAATTCTTATTTTCAAGGAAATAAGCATGTAGAGTAGACTGGGCTATCGAAAGGAATCAAATATTTAAGTTAAACTTGAACACTTTTGAGAATGCATCTGTTATTTTTAAAATAATTTCTTAATAGGTGAAATTTATCACTGAACAATTTTATATGACATGAATTTTGTAATATCTTTCTCAATAAAAGTTACAATTTGGCCACATCTTATATGTTTCTTTGGGGTCCCATGAAAAGATTGCACTTAAAATAACTAAATTAGAAGCAGGCTTTGAATTAATTACTGCATGGAAACTCAAGGAAGGTCTTGTTCTTGTGCATAGTGATGCTCTGCTATGGGTCCAAAAGACGGAATAGGAGGATGGTTAATAACATTTATTAATAACTTACCAGGTTTCAGGGCTATGATATGTAATTTGTGAATACTGTTTCATTTATCTTCAAAAAAGTCTCAGTAATTTATTATTAACATTATTATACAGATGAGGAGACTAAGTCTCAGAGATAAGAAGTAATGCCCAAATCCCTAAGTTAGCAATGAGTAACGCTGAAAAAGTGGACACAGCATGTTGTCTGGTCAGACCCTGTTACTCTTGCTCATTCAAAAAATTGTTCTTTTATTCAGCAAACACATAGTGAGTTCTTACTGCGAATCTAGCATTCTACTACTAGGCTACAGATTTTTTTAAAATGGTAAGAGAATTCCAATTAAACAAGAAAGAGTAGGCACAAACTTTATTTTAGACCCATTAAAAGCCTACTATAAAAGGCATAGGAGAAAAGACCACAGATATCAGATTAACAACAGAATCTTTAAAGTTGAAAAAGAAAGACACTAGAAATAACTGACGTGGGCCTCACCTATTTCCATTCAACCAAGTTCCTAATTGTTAGAGATGTTTTGGAAACTAGAGTTTTTCACTCTTGGGACATTTTCTTTTGGCATTTATCTGACATTGTCTTCTCTCTCTCTCTTTTTTTTTTTTTTCTGCTCACTTTCTGGGACTCTTGTTTGTTAGAGGTTAAAACTCCTGAAATTGTTTTCTGACTTTACTTTTTTTTTCTATTTTCCTTCTAATTTCTAAAATAGTTCCTTAACTTTACCTTCAGACTTTTCAATTGTCTTTTTATTGGTGTTGTTTTGTATGTCAACACTCCTTTATTGTCTGTTTAAAATTTCTTTACTGTCAATAATTTCCAACCACTTTTGTTGATTTGCCGAATTGTCTTTTTGTAAAAACTAACATTTTAAATTATGAGTTTAATATTTTATCTTTCTGAGGATATTACTATAGATTACTGTTTTATTGATTTCTAGAGTTAGTTTATACATCTCTTAATTAATTAATTTACTTCCTTTCTTGTTAATTTCATAGTTGCGAGGAATATGTTGCGTGTGTGGCTATTCACTTTCAATCACTGCTCTCTTGAAACATTATCATGTTTCTCTTTCCTTAAATTTTAAATACATTGACATCCCTCACTAACTACACTAAAAACAAAGACAGAGATAAACCTTTACATATTTGGAAAAACATCTACATCTTTTTTTTTTCTTTTCCATTCACGAAGAGGGCTCTTCCTTTACATAGTCAGCAAGTGAAAAAGAAAGCTACAAGAGGTGAGGGCACAAATTCCCTGAGACAGCCAATTCATTGTGCAAGTTATAATTTACTCATGGGTTGAGCAGTTGCTATATGCCAGGCAATGTGCTGAGGGCTTTGCATTTATTATATCATTTAATCATGATTATAAACCAACAGTGCAAGTATTATCATCATTGGGAGATGAGGATACTGAGGCATGGTGAGGCTAAATAATTTATGCAATATTACCTGGGCAATACATGGCAGAGCAGGGATTCAATCTTGTCTCTGAATCAGTTAAGAGACAACACTTTTAACCCAACATTGCCTTTATCTCACCAGAGAGTAAAAAGAAGCAAGTCCGAAGCCATAGTGTTCTGAAAAGTAGACTTAAGAAAGAAAATTAAAAACTGAAATGTTTTCCTTTTTTAATGGAGCAGAAGTAATAATCAGAGGGACCATATAAGAGTTTATTAGAAACTCTGATTTACTGGTAATGAAGGTTGGCCTAAGTATGTCCCAATGTTTTCTTCTAATGTGCAAATGATATGAAATGGTAGTCAAACCTAAACAAAAATTAAGTTAAAATAGATAAAACAGAGCTCAGCATAAAAAAACCTGAATATTATAAATCATAATTCCAAACTAGTAAATAAAACAATTTTGGAATGACACTACACTATTTTTATAAATGGTATTCCAAAAATGAACCAATATATAGAAATTTGCCTCCATTTTGTTTTATTTTTTCCAATTGCTAGGGTAACTGAGTTTTTTTTTAATGTTATTCTTATGGAACAGGATATATGACTGAAACTGAGCTCACATAAATACAGTACAGTCAGAAACACAGGAGAGTAAAAAAGAGCAAGGTGATGTTACGCTGAGTGTTCAGTTTATAGAAACAAGATTGTGCTAGTGAAAAATGAAAATTAACAATTAATTATAAAACTTGATATTGTCGGTAGCTCATTTTGAATGAAGAAAAATTTAACCGTAACTCCAAATGTCATAAAAGTGAGATTATTATAACTCTAAAACTCTTCCCAATAACTTTGGGGTTTTGTCCTCATCCACATCTCAGTATTAAAAAAAGACTCATCATTAATATTATTGATAAAGCTTGTATTTGAAGATATCAAAAATATTATCTATTAATATTACAAAAGTTCATGTTTTGGTATTCTAGCTTTAACTATATATACATATATAATTGTATATTATACATATTTACGTATATATGTACATACAAATGTAAATGCTGTCACTCATCTCACTGTTTTTTGTTTTGAAAAATATATTTCCTTTTCAAGATTACTTATCCAAATATGTTTTGGGGTTCATTATGAAACCGGAGTTTTCCCTTATCCCCTTCGCAGGGCGTGTGACAGGGAGCGTGGCTTGCTTCTTCGGTGCCCCGCTGTTCAAACCCCTAGGGGGAGCATGCAGACAGGCAGGTCTTGGGGAGTGTTTTTTAGGCCCTGACACCACGGCACTGTCTAGGGTTGAGTGTTTACAGCTCCAGAAATCCCCAGTGGGTGTGTGTTACAGTGTGCTCTTTTAGCTTAGCTGTCTGCAGGTGGCTTGTGTTAATCACCCACTTAGACCCTCTGCCTTATCACAAGGACAAAGAGCTTTCTGTATCTGGGGCTCTTGCCCTAGTATGCCAGAAAAAACACATCACACGTGGGCTTGGAGAATGAATGAGTACAGGGTTTTACTGAGTGGTGAAAGTAGCTCTCAGCCTACGGATGGGGAGCCACAAGAGGGATGGAGTGGAAAGATGGTCTTCTTGGAGTCACGCCCCTCAGTGGCTGGGTTCTCCTCCAACTGCCTTTGGCTAAATTTCCCTGTGTCTGTGTTGTTCCACCATCGATGGCCTGCCAGCGTCTGTAGTTGTGTTCTTCTCCACGTGTGTTCCTCTCAACGTCCTGCCACTTGTGTGTGTGCCGGATAGTGTTGGGAAAGGCACAGGATTGAGGGTTGGGGTTGCGGGGGGAGGGGCGTGGCAGGCCATAGTTGTCTTGGAAAACGCAACATTTGAGTGCAAAAACAGGAGTGCCTGTCCTCACTTACGTCCGTGGGCACAGGCCTGAGAGCGGAGCCCTCTCCAGGGACCCTACCCTTCTCTACCCAGTACTTCCCTGCCCCCATCTCATATCATTTACTTTTTCCAATTAATAGAAATTTTAAAAATATCTGTTTGTATTTCAAATACAATAAATTTCAGTAGACATAATCTATGTTTAAAAATCTCTTTGTGATCCTCGGAAATTCTTAAAGAGTGTAAAGGGTTTCCAAAGTCAAAACATTTGAAAACTTACTGAAACACCAGGGCTTTGGTTTAGGTCCTGCTGCTCACTACACAGAAGGCGAATGACTGAGATGAGGAGTATTGCAGACCATTAGCCCAAGGAAGAAGACTTTAATCAGGTGCTGTAGCTGAGGAAATGGGAGCTCAGTCTCAAATCCATCTGCTTGATGGACTAAAAGTAGGGGTTTATTTAGCAAGGAAGAAATGTAACAATGTAAGGGAAACAGGAACTCTGGCGGCCTAAGGAAGCAATCATGATGAAGGAGGGGCCTGGTGTATCATTTTGCGGATGCCATGATCTGGTCAGTTTCAGTTCTTTGGTACTTTTTGAGAAGCCTAGGGATGGAAGCAACTCAGAAAAAACAAATATAAGTTTCAATCTTTAAGACCAGGAAGGATGATTTCTATATTTATACAAAAAACAAAAGTACGTGTGAGACTATTGGGTTGGTTTCAAAACCACTAGACAACAATATAAAGGAAGGGTCTAGAGAAGAAAAAGAAGGAGAAGGAGAGAAGAAGGAGAAGGAAGGAAAAACAGAAGTCCTGATTCTAAGTTTTTTTTTTTAAATATATATCTTCTAAGGTTTATATATATATGCAGAGATGGCAGAGATGGATGGGTGGATGGATAGATAGACAGATCATTATAGGATTTTACATGGGCCATAGAGAATTATTTCTTTATATTTAATAATAGTGATTTGCTGGTAATAGGAGTGTTTAGAATACCGGTGTTTGGACATTTGGTTTATTTTAAAGCTATAGTCTGATAAAATACCGGAAATAGCTATTTTTAGTGTTATAAAGGAAAGTGCTAAGATATGGTTTAAAAATTAAACAGAGTACTGAACCCTCAACTGAAGTCATCTGGTGCTTAAATAGCTGTTACTTTGAGCAAACGATTTGAATGTCTGTAAGCCTCAATTTTCTAATTGGCAAAGTGAGATGTATAATATCAGTTTTATAAAGTGTTTTGTAGATTAATGAGATAAAGTGTGATAAATGCCCAGAATGGTTCTGAATACATAGGAGGCACATAAAAGCCTGCATCCTATGGCACCTGACAGTGTGGTCAGCATTCTTGTAGTTACATTTTGCCACTTTAAAATGAGATGGCACAAATTGTAAAGCCAAACTAATATTTAGCTTCAAATATATGCCTCTGATACTTACTAGCTGTGTGACATTGAGTAGCTTACTTAAACTCTCAGCATCTCAATATTCATATGTGCAAAAAAGATAATAATAGCCACTTCATACAATTGTGCAGAAGAAAAATGAGTTAATATTAGTAAAGCTCTTGGAATAGTGTCTGGTATATTATAAAAACTATTAAAAAAGTGTTTGTTAAATACAGTTATTCGTTTTCTAACTCTTATGCATAAACTATTGATGCTCAAAGTATCCAATTATATCAAAAGTTTCTTCTTTTTATCAACTCTATACCTTTCTTTATATTATTCAGTCCAGTGGTTTTCAAATTTTTTAGCTTTAGGATCCCTTTACACTCTTAAGAATTACTGAGGCCCACAAAGAGCCTTTTAAACATGGATTATATCTATTGAGATTTACTGTATTTGAAGTTAAAGCAGATGGTTTTTAAATTATTTTATTAATTAATTGGAATAAATAATGAACCCAAAATATGTTTGGATAAGTAATTTTGTAAAAGAAATATATTTTTCAAAACAAAAATAGAAGAGTGATAATGTTTACATTTTCACTTATTACTTGTCTTATTAGAAGACAGAATCTCAAATCTCCATCTTCATCTAATCTATGGCAAATATGTAATTTTGGTTGAAGTATATGAATAAAATCTGGCCTCTCACAAAAATGTGTTGGAATAGAAAAAAATTTAATAGCCTCTCCAAATAATTATGAATGTTATTCTTTGATAACTCACCAAAATTAACAAAGGGTAGTTTTTGAAAGCTTAGTTACAATGTGCAATTTGAATCCATATCTAATGTTGTTAGATTTAAATACACAAATTTTTCTGGTATTTTGAATGGAACTTTAATAAATGCAAAATTTTATAACGCCCCACACTAGCCATTTGTAAAATACTGACTTGTGTGAGTTTTTCAATGATATATTTCATTATACAGAATCAAAAATTATATTTATTATTATCACTAACAATCTCATCAGGAAAGTCCTTAAGTATTGGGAAGCTTTTAAGTTTGCAGTGGAGGATAAAAGCTTCCACAAATTCTAATTTTCACTTGAAATCTCAAATTTTATCATTGACAACAAATACTATCAGTTCTTTTCCTTAAAGTGACAGGCTTACTTCATTAATTCTTGACGAAATGTCCACCAAATATCCACATATCCAAATCTGAACAACCATAGTTTTTCCTGTCAATCTTTTTTTTAAGTAAAACTTATTTCCCTTCAAAAAGCAGCTAGTTTAGCTTTCAACTCAATCTCAAGAGAACATTTCCTAGCGACAATCATCACACTCCACTTTACGCATATTTCCCATTTTATCAAACAGAATATTGAAAAGATATGTACTCAGGATGGAGAGTTAATAAAAATGATAATTTTTAATGTTTCACCAAAGACATTCTTAAGTGAAATTGACTGACTTCTATTTTCCTTTTCTTTTTTTTTTTTTGGAGATGGAGTTTCGCTCTTGTTGCCCAGGCTGAAATGCAATGGCGTGATCTCGGCTCACTGCAACCTCTGCCTCCCAGGTTCAAGTGATTCTCCTGCCTCAGTCTACCGAGTAGCTGGGACTACGGGCACCTGCCACCACGCCCAGCTAATTTTTTGTATTTTTAGTAGAGACGGGGTTTCGCCATGTTGGCCAGGCTGGTCTTGAACTCCTGACCTCAGATGATCCACCAGCCTCAGCCCCCCAAAGTGCTGGGATTACAGGCCTGAGCCACCACGACCGGCCTGACTTCTATTTTCTTACCATGAGTGAGTGGCATATAGAATACAATGACGGCAAGTACAGAGTTCATTACCACTACCACTACTCTGATTTGTGCTAAGGGGCCAGCTGTTATACCCCCATTGTTTTTTGTTAAATACTAACTTTATTGAGTTATAATCTACATACCAAAAAATTGATATTTTTAAAGTGTACAGTTCAGTGATTTTTAGTATATCCACAAAGTGTGCATTCATCTTCACTATCAAATTCTAGAAAAATTCATCCCTCCAAAAGAAGTTCTATATCCACTAGCAGTCACTCCCTATTCACCTTTTCATGCAGGCTCTGGAAACCACTATTCTTGTTTCTCTATGGATTCACCTATTCTGGTTTTATAAAAATGGAATCATAGGATATGTGGTCTTTTGCATCTGGCTTCTTTCACTTATAATATTTTCAGGGTTTATTCATGTTGCAGAATGTATTATTGCCAAATAATATTTTTACTAAATAATTCTTACTGATAAATAATATTATGTAGATATATGACATTATATAGATAATATGACATTTTGTTCATTCATTCATCAGTTGTTGAACATTTGTCTTTTTTCCACTTTTTGGCTTCTATAAATAATGTCAATACAAACTTTCATGTACAAGATTTTTGGGGACATGTTTTATTTTTCTTAGGTGTAGAATAAAGACTGGATTGGAATTGTTGGGTCACATGATAACTCTCTTTTAATCTTTTGAGGAACTGCCAGACTGTTTTCCAAAGTGATTGCACAATTTTACACTACTACCAGCAGTGTATGAAGCGTGCAATTTCTTTATACTTCTCATTATCTGTCTTTTTTATTTTTATTTTTTATTTTTTTAACAACTGGTAATCAATTTATTAAAATAATTGACTTAAGCATCTGCAATAGCGACTTCCACCTCAACTCCTGGCTCAATACTGATGGAAGTAATCTGCTTAACAATCTCAGAAGCACTGTGCAAGTCAATGAGTCACTTGCGGATTCTCATCTGGAAACGATCTCACGTCTTAGAACCTTCACCACAAGGAGTTTTTCTTGTAGTGATTCTTAGAGTCTTGGTAGGCATTCGAACTGGTCCTTTCACTTTCAGGTTCTTTTCCTTTGCGCCTCTGATCAAGCCAGCACACACCTTTTCCAGGGATTTAACGTTGCGGCTTGTTAGGGTGATTCGAATTCGGTGAATTGCCACCTCCGCCTCCACGGGTGTTTTTCCAGTATCCTTAAAAGCCATGGCTGCTGCGCGGCTTCCTGACCGACTTGTTCCTCGGCGAGAGCAAACAGCGGTGAGTCAGGAGCAGTAGCGTGCGATCCGCAGATCCGCAGGTCCTACGACTGCGTCTTCCTCAGAAAAGTATCTGTCTTTCTTATTACAGCCATTTTAGCATGTGTCAAGTGGCATCTCACTGCAGTTTTGATTTGCATTTCTCTAATGTCTAATTATGAGGGGCATCTTTTTATGTGACTTGTGGCCATTTTTATATTTTCTTGGAAAAATGTCTACTAGCATTCTTTCCTTGATTTTTAATTGGATTGTCTTTTTATTATTGAGTTGTAAGAGTTCTTTATATATTTGGAGTACTACATTCTTAACAGATACATGATTTGCAAATATTTTCTTCCATTTTGTGAGATGTTACTACATTTTCATGATGATGTAATTGAAGCACAAAGGTTTTTAATTTTGATGAAGTCCAGTTCACCTATTTTCACTTTTGTCACTTACGTTTTTTTTTTGTCCTATCTGAGAAGCTATTGCTCAATCCGAGGCTGGAAGGATTTATTCTTATGATTTCTTCTTGGAGTCTTATATTTTTAACTTTTACATTTAGGTCTTTCATCTATTTTGGGTTTATTTTTATGTATGATGTGAGGGAAGTATCCAGCTCTTTTGTATGTGGATATTCAGTTTTCCCAACACCGTTTGTTGAAAAGACTGTTATTTCCTCATTGAATTGTTTTGGCACCCTTATCTAAAATTAAGTGACCATAAATATTTCTTTATAGACTCTTAATTTTATTCCATTGCTCTATATCTATGCTTATGCCAGTACCACACTGTAATGTTTACTATAGATTTGTAGTAAGTACTGAAATTAGGAATTGTGAGTGCCTCAACTATGTTTTTCCTCTTCAAGATTATTTTAGCTATTCAGGGTCACATGCAATTCTATATGAATTTTAGGATTGGTTGCGTCAGTTTATGCTTAGAAAAAAGCAGCTGAAGTTTTGGTAGAAATTGCATCGACTCTACAGGACAATTTGGAAAATACTACTATCTCTTCAATATTAAGCTTTCTCATCCATGAACATGGGATGTCCCTCCATTTATTTAGTTCTTTTTTTCTTAACATTGTCTTACTATTTTCAGTGTATGTCTTACACCTCTTTTATTAAATTTATTCCTTAGTATTTTATTCTCCTTGACCCTATTATAAATCAAATTGGTTTTTAAATATCATTTATAGAGTATTCATTACTAGTACATAGAAATAAAATTGAATTTTTGTATATTGGTATTCTACCCTGCAACCTTGCTTAGCTTGCTTACCAGCTCTAATAGACTTTTGGGGATTCCTTAGCATTTCCTATACACAAGATCAGGTCATTTGAAAATAGTTTTACTTCTTCCTGTCCAATCTGGATTCCTTTTGTTTCTCTTTCTTGCCTAATTGCCCTGACTATGTCCTCCTGTACAATATTGAACAGAAGTGATGAAAACAAACGTTTTGTTTTATTTTAGGGGAAAAACATTCAGTTTCTCAACATTAAGTATGATGTTAGCTCTCCTCACACTGTTTCTAGTGCAAATATCAACATGATTAAAGGGGCACATATCTTTGTATTATTATAAAATTAACTTTCACCTCATAGAATGCCTGACAAGTATCCTGTAGCTCCACATAGATTTATATACCTCACTTTGACAATCTCTATTTTAAGACATCGGGATGGAACTTAAAATTTTTCTCTGTATCCTGCATCCAGCCATGACCTACAAGTTTTCAGAATACATAGAGGTGACCTGTCTTATACTACACTCCATCTGGCACTACAACTATTTAATTTCCCCAACTCCAATAATTTTACCTACATCTATGACCTTTATTCTTACAGATATTTCCTGGATTTTTGGCATTGTCTTAATCTGCAGTATTCCTAAAATCTTAATCACTTGCCCATTCTCAGAACATAACTTTTTATTCTTCCATCCTCCTTACTCTCTCATTCTCAAGATTCCTGATTTTCAGCCTCATAGCAACCTCCAATTCAATATTTGTCCAATTTCACCCAGACTGCCAGTATCTTCTTTACCTCTGTTCTAAACATAGTCAGTACCCCGCTGTTGATACCTTCAACAAATCTCCACAGCAGCCTTAGCACCCTTGCTTTCCTTCTGCACTAATCCTATTGTACGTGAGTTCAGGTTTGGGGAAATATTTACATCACATGGATATGATATTTTAATTTGCGTTTTCCTAGTAGCAAATAATATTGAAGATGTTTTCATGTCTACTTTTCCATCCACATTTCCTTTGGTTAAAAAAAAGTCTGCTCAAATTTTTTTGCCATTTTTTTGGGTGAAGATGAGAATGATACTTGTTTTCTTATCATTTAGTTGTGTTATTCATATTTTCTAGATTCAAATTCTTTACCTAATATATATTTGCAAAGATTGTTTACCAGTCTGTGTGTCTTTTCACTTTCCAAAGTGTCTTCTGAAACATAAAAACTATTAATTTTGAAGTTTAATTATTTCTAATTTTGTGCTTCATATTCTGTTATAGTTAAGACATACTTGCCAAGCACTTACACTAAGATTTATTCTCATGAGTTATTCTAGAAGCCTGTAGTTTTAGTTCTTAAATTTTATTCTCTGATCCATTTGAGTTAATTTTTATAAACAGTGTGAAGTAAAGGTCAAGGTACATATTTTTTAAATAGGACTATCCAATGATCCTAGCATAATTTGTAAGAAGTTTATTTTCCCCATTGAATCGCCTTGGCATATTTATTATAAAACAATTGAACGTACATATGTGGATCTGTTGCTGTACTCTTTTGTCTACCAATCTATCTTTACATCAATACTACATTATTTTGATTGATGTAGCTTTACAATAAGCTTTGAAATCAGGCAGTGTTTGATTCCCAACTTTGTTCTTTTTCAAAGATGTTTTATCTATTTTACATCCTTTTATGTTTATATATGTGTGTCTTCTAAAATTTCTTTCTCTTTGGATAGATATCCAGTAGTAGGATTGCTGGTTCAAATGATAGTTCTATTTTTAGTTCTTCAAAAAATCTCCATACTGTTTTCCGTAGGGGTTGTACCAATTTACATTCCCACCAGCAGTGTATAAGTGTTCTATTTTCTTCACATTCTCGCCAACATCTGTTATTTTTGTCTTTTTAGTAATAGCCATTCTGATTCGGGTAAAATGATAACTCATTGTGGTTTTGATTTGCATTTCTCTGACAATTAGTGATGCTGAATTTTTTTTTCATCACTGATTGGCCATTTATATATTTTCTTTTGGAAAATATCTATTCATGTCCTTTAGTCATTTTTTAATAGGATTATTTGTTTCTTGTTGTAGAGTTGAGTTCCTTGCATATTCTGAATATGAGTTCCCTAATAGATGAAGTTTGTAAATATGTTCTTCCATTCAACAGGTTGCCTCTTCGCACTATTGATTATTTCTTTTGCTGTGTAGAGACTTTTAAGTGTAAATCTCATTTATCTATTTTTGTTTTTGTTGCCTCTGCTTTTGAGGTCTTAGTCATAAATTCTTTGCCTAGACTATTGTCCAGAAGAGTTTCCTTGGGTTTCTTTCTCAAATTTTTATAGTTTCTATATAGTTTATAGTGTTTGATCAATCCACCTTGAATTAATTTTTGTCTATGGTGGGAGACATACTTTGTTATAGAATGTAGGATTTATTCTTCTGCATATGCCTATCCAATTTTCCCAGTACTATGTATTGAAAAGGGTGTTCGTTTCCCAATGTATGTTCTTGTTGGCTTTGTCAAATATCAGTTGTCTGTAAATATGTAGTTTTATTTCTGGGTTACCTGTTCTGTTCTATTCTGTTCCATTGATCTATATGTCTGTTTTAATACTCTTATAATGTTGTTTTGGTTATAATGGCCTTGTAATATAATTTTCAGTCAGGTAATGTGACACCTCCAGCTTCTTCCCCCCTCAGGATTGCTTTGGATATTTGGGCTCTTTTTTGGTTCCATGTGAATTTTAGCATTTTTTTTTCCTAATTCTGTGAAAAATAACAGTATTTTAAAGGGATTGCATTGAATCTACTCATCGCTTTGGACTGTGTAGTCATTTTAATTTTTTTGTTCCAATACAGGAGCATGAAAGATTTTTCTACTCATTGATGTCATCTTCAATTTCTTTCATTAATGCATGGTAGTTTTCTTTGTAGAGATCTTTCACCTCCATGGTTAAATGTATTGTGCATTTTTTTTGTTTTGTTTTGTTTGTTTTTTGGGGGGGACAGAGTCCTGCTTTGTTGCCCAGGCTGGAGTGCAGTGGCATGATCTCGGCTCACTGTAAGCTCTGTCTCCTGGGTTCATGCCATTCTCCTGCCTCAGCCTCCCGAGTAGCTGGAACCACAGGCGCCCGCCACCACGCCTGGCTAATTTTTTGTATTTTCAGTAGAGATGGGGTTTCACTGTGTTAGCCAGGATGGTCTCAATCTCCCGACCTCGTGATCCACCCTCCTGGGCCGCCCAAAGTGCTGGGATTACAGGCGTGAGCCACCGCACCTGGCCTGTATTCTGCATTTTTTTATTTTTATTTTTTCTGTAGCTATGGTAAATGGAATTGCCTTTTTGATGCCTTTCTCAGCTAAATCATTATTTGGTTATAGAAATAGTACTGATTTTTAACTTTGATTTTGTATCCTGAAACTTTACTGAATTAACTTTTTAAATCTAAGAGGTTTTGGTGGAGTCTTTAGGTTTTTGTAGATATAAGATCATGTAATCAACAAATGGAGAAATTTGACTTCCTCTTTTCCAATTTGGATGTCTTTTATTTCTTTCCCTTGCCTGATTGACTTGGCTATGACTTCCATTGCTGTATTGAATAAGCATGGTGAAAGTGAGGATTCTTGTGTTCCAGTTCTTGGAGGAAATGCTTTTGACTTTTCCACATTAAGTGTGATGTTAGGTGTGGGTTTGTTATATATAGCCTTTATTATTTTGAGGTATATTTCCTCTACGCCTAGTTTGTTGAGGGTTTTTATCATGAATGGTTGTCAAACATTATCAAATGCTTTTCCTTCATCTATTGACATAATCACCTGGTTTTGTCCTTGATTCCGTTTATGTAGTAATATATAATATTTATTGATTGGTGTATGTTGAGCCATCTTTGCATCCCTGAAATAAAACCCATTTCTTCATAGTGTGTTATCTTTTTAATGTTCTGTTAGATTTGATTTGCTGGTATTTTGTTGAAGATTTTTGCATTTATGTCCATCAGGGATATTGGCCTATAGTTTTTTTTGTTTTTTTTTTTATTGTGGTGTCTTTGTCTGGTTTAGTATTACGATGATACTGGCCTTGTAGGATGAATTAGGGAAAATTCCTTAATGTGATTTTTTTGCATTAGTTTCAGGAGAATTCGTATTAGTTCTTCTTTATACTTTTGGTAGAACTCAACTGTGAAATCTATCTAGTCCTGGGATTTTCTTTGTTAGGCGATTCTTTATTACTGAATCAATCATGCTATTGTTATTGGTCTGTTTAGGTTTTCTATGTGTTCCTGGTTTAATCTTGGGAAACTGCAAGTTTTGAATTTATCCATTCCCTCTAGGTTTTCTGTTTTGGGGTATATAGTTCTGTTCATCAGAGTCTCTGATGATCTTTTGTATTTCATTGATATCAGTTGTAACGTACCCTTTTGGTATCTAATTTGTTTATTTTGATTTTCTTTTTTATTAGTCTCGTGAGTGGTTTATCAATTTTATCTTTTTGAAGAAACAATTTCTTCATGTCACTGATCCCTTGTATTGTTTTTTAGTCTCTACTTAAAATACGAGATCCCTCGTATTATTATTTAGTTCTACTCTGATCTTTGTTATTTCTTTTCATCTGCAAATGTGGGGTTTGGTTTGTTCTTGCTTTTCAAGTTCCTTAATGTATATTGCTAGATTGCTAATTTGTAATCTTTCTACTTTCTAGATGTAGGCATTTAATACTATAAAATTCCATTATCACTGCTTTTGCTGTTTCCTAGAGGTTTTCTTAAGTTGTGTTTCCATTTTCTTTTGTTTCAAAAAATTATTTCACTTTGATTTCTTTATTGAGCCAATGACCATTCAGGAGCATGTTTTTTAATTTTCATGTATTTGTATAGTGTTCAAAGTTCCTCTAGAAATGAAATTTCTAATTGTGTTCCACTGTGGTCTAAGGAGATAATATGATTTCATTTTTTGAAAACTTTGTTGACACTTGTTTTGTGGCCTAACATATTATCTGTAGCGGTGCAATTGTATTATTATTTGCTTTTTCCTTCGTGTGACTGCTATACCAGTAAGTTTTGTACTTTCGGATGTTTTCATGATAGTAAATATCATCCTTTTGCTTCCAAGTTTATGTAGATGAATGTTTTAGTATTTGCTTGCCTGGAAAAGACTATTTCTCCTTTGTTTATGAAGGTTAATCTTGCTATATGTAGTATTCTTGGCTACCAGGGTTTTTTTTTTTTTTTCTTTCAGCACTTTGACTGTATCATTCCATTCTCGTCTGGCCTACAGAGATTCTGCCGTGAAGTCTGCTATTAATCTGATGAGTTTTATTTTATAGTGACTAGATATTTTTCTCTTGCTGTTTTTAAAATTCACTCTTCACTTTGACTTTAGATAGCTTGATTATAACATGCAATGGTGAAGACCTTTTTGCATTGTATTTGTTTGGAAATCATTAAGCCTCCTGTATCTGGATGTCTAAATCTCTGCTAGGCTTGAGTATTTTTCAACTATTATTTTGTTAAATAGGTTTTCTAAACCTTTTGATCGCTCTGCTTTCAAAGTTACCAATAATTTGACTGTTTAATTGCTTTATGGTGTCCCAAACTTCCCAAAGACTTTGTTCATTATTTTTTTTATCTATGTGTGTCTGATGGGTCATTTCAAAAGACCCATTTTCAAGTTCCAAAATTCTTCTGCTTGATCCAGCTTATTGTTGAAGCTTTTGAATGTATTTGATGCTTTTAAAGTGAATTATTCACTTGCAAAATTTCTTTTTTTAATATCAGTCTCCTTGGTAAGTTTTTTTCACATCCTGAATTATTTTTCTGAGATATTTGTGTTGGTTTTTATACTTCTCTTACATTTCACTGAGCTTCAAAATCAATTATTTTGAATTGAATTCTTTATCTGGGATTTCAAGAATTTCTTTTTGGTTAAGGTTTATTGCTAGAGAATTATTATGCTTTTGGTAATGTCATATTCCCTTGTTTTTTCAGGTTTCCTGTGTTTTTATATTGATACCTGGGCATCTGATGTAACAGCTGCTTGTTCCTATTTTTGAGCTTTCATTGCAAAGGAGATGTTTTGCTGAAGGTATGTCTGTGATGTTGGCTGGGGAGGGCTCTTTGGCTTTGCTTGTGGATACATACAGTACTAAAAGCTCTCTATGATTTCTTTGGCTATAAATAGTATTAGCAGTGTCTGTGGCTTTTTTGGTGTGTTAGGGTGTGGTTTTTATAGGAGGCTTTGTTGAAGTTGTGCTTGGGACTAGAATGCCAGTTGGGCCTATCTTCAGGCTTCAGTGGTAGTGATGATGGAGTAGGCATATCTATCCTTGTGCCCTGGGGTGGGACTTGTATTGGCAGTTGCAGGCAGTCCAATTCTTGGATTTCTGGGAGGTTTACTCAGATGCTGGTTGTGATAGTGATAGACTAGGTGAGTAAGTGGGCTCTTGAGTTTCTGGGTGGCCAGTTTGTCATATTTGATAGTGGAAACAGTGGTGAGATGCTCTTCTGGGTCCCAAGTGCTGTGCAGTTGTGTTGGCAGGGTTGTGATGGTCTGTGAAGGCCAGCTTCCAACCCAACAGGTGGCAATTATAGGAGGTGCCCACTGAGGTGGTGGCAAAAGGGTGTTTAGGTCCAACGTCTATCCCTTGAGAGGAGTGCTCAGGTGCCCAGGTGGTGAGTGGTGTTGTACAATATACAAGACTGCAGACGATATCTCTATCTTAGTGGGAGGAGAGCAAAACTGGGGAAAGCCACACTGGGCAGGCTTACTCTGAGGCTTCCCAATGGCAAGTACATGCACCAGCCATGATAGGCAGGGGCAAGGTGACCATCACGCTCCTCGTGGAATGCTTATGTAAGGGGCAGAAACTACCTTGCCCATCCTGTCATGGGGAGTGTGAGGTTGGTCACTGAGGCCACAACCTTGGCCAACAGGTGGGAGACACACATTCCTCTCACACCCCATTCCTACTGGGGCTCGCTCCCCTGTCCTGGCTGTCGCAGCAGACCCAGCTGGCCCATCAAATCTGGTACTCCATGCCTAGCCTATCACTCACCTCTGGGCTGTAGGAGCACCCAGCCAGCTCAGACCAAGTCTCCATGGCAACTGACATCCCACTCAAGTCCCAGTGACACTGCCTGCTTTCCAGCATTGGGAGTCATGACATCTTACTGTAACCACTTAGGTTTCAGAAAGGGTGCAGGTCACAGAGCAAGCTCCCTCCCTGGAGCAGTTCCTTCTGAGCCTCTCAGCTCCCTAATATTGTATGATTCCCCAGGTGGAAACATAGACCACAAACATACTTTCACTCACCCTCTCCTTGCACTAGGGAGTTACTTCTAGCTCCCTGCTGGTCCCAGCCAAGCAGCTGCCTCTTTTCCCTCTCTTTCCTAGTTTTTGATGTTTCCTGTCACTTTTCTGTTGAACACTCATGTTCTCTCTTGAAAAAAGAATTCAAAGTATGATTGTCTTCACACTATTTTGGTTTTCTTTTTTTTTTTTTTATTATACTTTAAGTTCTAGGGTACATGTGCATAACGTGCAGGTTTGTTACATATGTATACTTGTGCCATGTTGGTGTGCTGCACCCATCAATTCGTCAGCACCCATCAATTCATTATTTATATCATGTATAACTCCCAATGCAATCCCTCCCCCTCACCCCTCCCCATGATAGGCCCCAGTGTGTGATGTTCCCCTTCCCGAGTCCAAGTGATCTCATTGTTCAATTCCCACCTATGAGTGAGAACATGTGGTGTTTGGTTTTCAGTTCTTGTGACAGTTTGCTAAGAATGATGGTTTCCAGCTGCATCCACGTCCCTACAAAGGATGCAAACTCATCCTTTTTTTATGGCTGCATAGTATTCCATGGTGTATATGTGCCACATTTTCTTAATCCAGTCTGTCACAGATGGACATTTAGGTTGATTCCAAGTCTTTGCTATTGTGAATAGTGCCGCAATAAACATACGTGTGCATGTGTCTTTGTAGTAGAATAATTTATAATCCTTTGGGTATATACCCAGTAGTGGGATGGCTGGATCATATGGTACATCTAGTTCTAGATCCTTGAGGAATTGCCATACTGTTTTCCATAATGGTTGAACTAGTTTACAATCCCACCAACAGTGTAAAAGTGTTCCTATTTCTCCACATCCTCTCCAACACCTGTTGTTTCCTGACTTTTTAATGATTGCCATTCTAACTGGTGTGAGATGGTATCTCATTGTGGTTTTGATTTGCATTTCTCTGATGGCCAGTGATGATGAGCATTTTTTCATGTGTCTGTTGGCTGTATGAATGTCTTCTTTTGAGAAATGTCTGTTCATATCCTTTGCCCACTTTTTGATGGGGTTGTTTGTTTTTTTCTTGTAAATTTGTTTGAGTTCTTTGTAGATTCTGGATATTAGCCCTTTGTCAGATGAGGAGATTGCAAAATTTTCTCCCATTCTGTAGGTTGCCTGTTCACTCTGATGGTAGTTTGTTTTGCTGTGCAGAAGCTCTTTAGTTTAACTAGATCCCATGTGTCAATTTTGGCTTTAGCTGCCATTGCTTTTGGTGTTTTAGACATGAAGTCCTCGCCCATGCCTATTTCTTGAATGGTACTACCTAGATTTTCTTCTAGGGTTTTTATAGTATTAGGTCTAACATTTAAGTCTCTAATCCATCTTGAATTAATCCTTGTATAAGGAGTAAGGGAAGGATCCAGTTTCAGCTTTCTACTTATGGCTAGCCAATTTTCCCAGCACCATTTATTAAATAGGGAATCCTTTCCCCATTTCTTGTTTCTCTCAGGTTTGTCAAAGATCAGATGGCTGTAGATGTGTGGTATTATTTCTGAGGACTCTGTTCTGTTTCATTGGTCTATATCTCTGTTTTGGTACCAGTACCATGCTGTTTTGGTTCCTGTAGCCTTGTAGTACAGTTTGAAGTCAGATAGCGTGACGCCTCCAGCTTTGTTCTTTTGACTTAGGATTGTCTTGGCAATGTGGGCTCTTTTTTGGTTCCATATGAACTTTAAAGCAGTTTTTTCCAGTTCTGTGAAGAAACTCATAGGTAGCTTGATGGGGATGGCATTGAATCTATAAATAACCTTGGGCAGTATGGCCATTTTCACGATATTGATTCTTCCTATCCATGAGCATGGTATGTTCTTCCATTTGTTAGTGTCCTCTTTGATTTCACTGAGCAGTGCTTTGTAGTTCTCCTTGAAGAGGTCCTTGACATCCCTTGTAAGTTGGATTCCTAGGTATTTTATTCTCTTTGAAGCAATTGTGAATGGAAGTTCATTCATGATTTGGCTCTCTGTTTGTCTGATACTGGTGTATAAGAATGCTTGTGATTTTTGCACATTGATTTTGTATCCTGAGACTTTGCTGAAGTTCCTTATCAGCTTAAGGAGATTTTGGGCTGAGACGATGGGGTTTTCTAAATATACAATCATGTCATCTGCAAACAGGGACAATTTGACTTCTTCTTTTCCTAACTGAATACCCTTGATTTCTTTCTCTTGCCTGATTGCCCTAGCCAGAACTTCCAACACTATGTTGAATAGGAGTGGTGAGAGAGGGCATCCCTGTCTTGTGCCAGTTTTCAAAGGGAATTTTTCCAGTTTTTGCCCATTCAGTATGATATTGGCTGTGGGTTTGTCATAAATAGCTCTTATTATTTTGAGGTACGTTCCATCAATACCAAATTTATTGAGCGTTTTTAGCATGAAGGGCTGTTGAATTTTGTCAAAAGCCTTTTCTGCATCTATTGAGATAATCATGTGGTTCTTGTCTTTGGTTCTGTTTATATGCTGGATTATGTTTATTGATTTGCAATGTTGAACCAGCCTTGCATCCCAGGGATGAAGCCCACTTGATCATGGTGGATAAGCTTTTTGATGTGCTGCTGAATCTGGTTTGCCAGTACTTTATTGAGGATTTTTGCATTGATGTTCATCAGGGATATTGGTCTAAAATTCTCTTTTTTTGTTGTGTCTCTGCCAGGCTTTGGTATCAGGATGATGTTGGCCTCATAAAAAGAGTTAGGGAGGATTCCCTCTTTTTCAATTGATTGGAGTAGCTTCAGAAGGAATGGTACCAGCTTCTCCTTGTACCTCTGGTAGAATTCAGCTGTGAATCCATCTGGTCCTGGACTTTTTTTGGTGGGTAGGCTATTAATTATTGCCTCAATTTCAGAGCCTGCTATTGGTCTATTCAGGGATTCAACTTCTTTCTGGTTTAGTCTTGGGAGAGTGTAAGTGTCCAGGAATTTATCCATTTCTTCTAGATTTTCTAGTTGATTTGTATAGAGGTGTTTATAGTATTCTCTGATGGTAGTTTGTATTTCTGTGGTGTCGGTGGTGATATCCCCTTTATCATTTTTTATTGCGTCTATTTGATTTCTCTCTCTTTTCTTCTTTATTAGTCTTGCTAGCAGTCTATCAATTTTGTTGATCTTTTCAAAAAAGCAACTCCTGGATTCATTGATTTTTTGGAGGGTTTTTTGTGTCTCTATCTCCTTCAGTTCTGCTCTGATCTTAGTTATTTCTTGCCTTCTGCTAGCTTTTGAATGTGTTTGCTCTTGCCTCTCTAGTTCTTTTAATTGTGATGTTAGAGTGTCAATTTTAGATCTCTCCTGCTTTCTCTTGTGGGCATTTAGTGCTATAAATTTCCCTCTACACACTGCTTTAAATGTGTCCCAGAGATTCTGGAATGTTGTATCTTTGTTCTCATTGGTTTCAAAGAACATCTTTATTTCTGCTTTCATTTCGTTATGTACCCAGTAGTCATTCAGGAGCAGGTTGTTCAGTTTCCATGTAGTTGAGCGGTTTTGATTGAGTTTCTTAGTCCTGAGTTCTAGTTTGATTGCACTGTGGTCTGAGAGACAGTTTGTTATAATTTCTGTTCTTTTACATTTGGTGAGGAGTGCTTTACTTCCAATTATGTGGTCAATTTTGGAATAAGTGCGATGTGGTGCTGAGAAGAATGTATATTCTGTTGATTTGGGGTGGAGAGTTCTATAGATGTCTATTAGGTCCGCTTGGTGCAGAGATGAGTTCAATTCCTGTATATCCTTGTTAACTTTCTGTCTCGTTGATCTGTCTAATGTTGACAGTGGAGTGTTGAAGTCTCCCATTATTATTGTATGGGAGTCTAAGTCTCTTTGTAAGTCTCTAAGGACTTGCTTTATGAATCTGGGTGCTCCTGTATTGGATGCATATATATTTAGGAGAGTTAGCTCTTCCTGTTGAATTGATCCCTTTACCATTATGTAATGGCCTTCTTTGTCTCTTTTGATCTTTGATGGTTTAAAGTCTATTTTATCAGAGACTAGGATTGCAACTCCTGCTTTTTTTTGTTCTCCATTTGCTTGGTAGATCTTCCTCCATCCCTTTATTTTGAGCCTATGTATGTCTCTGCATGTGAGATGGGTCTCCTGAATACAGCAGACTGATGGGTCTTGACTCTTTATCCAGTTTGCCAGTTTGTGTCTTTTAATTGGAGCATTTAGTCCATTAACATTTAAGGTTAATATTGTTATGTGTGAACTTGATCCTGCCATTGTAATATTAACTGGTTATTTTGCTCGTTAGTTGATGCAGTTTCTTCCTAGCCTCGATGGTCTTTACATTTTGGCATGTTTTTGCAATGGCTGGTACCAGTTGTTCCTTTCCATGTTTAGGGCTTCCTTCAGGGTCTCTTGTAAGGCAGGCCTGGTGGTGACAAAATCTCTAAGCATTTGCTTATCTGTAAAGGATTTTATTTCTCCTTCACTTATGAAACTTAGTTTGGCTGGATATGAAATTCTGGGTTGAAAATTCTTTTCTTTAAGAATGTTGAATGTTGGCCCCCACTCTCTTCTGGCTTGTAGAGTTTCTGCCGAGAGATCTGCTGTTAGTCTGATGGGCTTCCCTTTGTGGGTAACCCGACCTTTCTCTCTGGCTGCCCTTAAGATTTTTTCCTTCATTCCAACTTTGGTGAATCTGGCAATTATGTGTCTTGGAGTTGCTCTTCTGGAGGAGTATCTTTGTGGCGTTCTCTGTATTTCCTGAATTTGAATGTTGGCCTGCCCTACTAGGTTGGGGAAGTTCTCCTGGATGATATCCTGAAGAGTGTTTTCCAACTTGGTTCCATTTTCCCCCTCACTTTCAGGCACCCCAATCAGACGTAGATTTGGTCTTTTTACATAATCCCATACTTCTTGCAGGTTTTGTTCATTTCTTTTTCTTCTTTTTTCTTTTGGTTTCTCTTCCCGCTTCATTTCATTCATTTGATCCTCAATCGCTGATACTCTTTCTTCCAGTTGACCAAGTCAGTTACTGAAGCTTGTGCATTTGTCACGTGTTTCTCGTGTCATGGTTTTCATCTCTGTCATTTTGTTTATGACCTTCTCTGCATTAATTAGTCTAGCTGTCAATTCTTCCACTCTTTTTTCAAGATTTTTAGTTTCTTTGCACTGGGTACGTAATTCCTCCTTTAGCTCTGAGAAGTTTGATGGACTGAAGCCTTCTTCTCTCATCTTGTCAAAGTCATTCTCTGACCAGCTTTGATCCGTTGCTGGTGATGGGCTGCGCTCCTTTGCAGGGGGAGATGCGCTCTTATTTTTTGAATTTCCAGCTTTTCTGCCCTGCTTTTTCCCCATCTTTGTGGTTTTATCTGCCTCTGGTCTTTGATGATGGTGACGTATTGATGGGGTTTTGGTATAGGTGTCCTTCCTGTTTGATAGTTTTCCTTCTGACAGTCAGGACCCTCGCTGTGGGTCTGTTGGAGATTGCTTGAGGTCCACTCCAGACCCTGTTTGCCTGGGTATCAGCAGCAGAGGTTGCGGAAGATAGAATATTGCTGAACAGCGAGTGTACCTGTCTGATTCTTACTTGGAAGCTTCCTCTCAGGGGTGTACTCCACTCTGTGAGGTGTGGGGTGTCAGACTGTCCCTGGTGGGGGATGTCTCCCAGTTAGGCTACTCAGGGGTCAGGGATGCGCTTGAGCAGGCAGTCTGTCCCTTCTCAGATCTCAGCCTCCGTGTTGGGAGATCCACTGCTCTCTTCAAAGGTGTCAGACAGAGTCGTTTGCGTCTGCAGAGGTTCTGCTGCTTTGTTGTTGTTGTTTTTTATCTGTGCCCTGTCCCCAGAGGTGGAGTCTACAGAGACAGGAAGGTTTTCTTGAGCTGCTGTGAGCTCCACCCAGTTCGAGCTTCCCAGTGGCTTTGTTTACCTACTTAAGCCTCAGCAATGGCAGGCGCCCCTCCCCCAGCCTCGCTGATGCTGTTTCGGTTAGATCGCAGACTGCTGTGTTAGCAATGAGAGAGGCTCTGTGGGCGTGGGACCCTCCCGGCCAGGTGTGGGATATATTCTCCTGGTGTGCCGTTTGCTTAAAGCGCAGTATTGGGGTGGGAGTTACCCGATTTTCCAGGTGTTGTGTGTCTCAGTTCCCCTGGCTAGGAAAAGGGATTCCCTTCCCCCTTGCACTTCCCAGGTGAGGCGATGCCGCACCCTGCTTCAGTTCTCGCTGGTCGGGCTGCAGCAGCTGACCAGTACCGATTGTCCGGCACTCCCTAGTGAGATGACCCCAGTACCTCAGTTGAAAATGCAGAAATCACCGGTCTTCTGTGTCTCTCACGCTGGGAGTTGGAGACTGGAGCTCTTCCTATTCGGCCATCTTTCTCCGCCCCCCTATTTTGGTTTTCTTAAGTGCATGAAGTGTGCATAAAATGCTTCCAGTCAGCGATTTTGAAAAAAATATTTTGAAAAAAAAAACGTATTTTACTTTTTAAAATAAATGATCTAAATCAGAAAGTATGTAATTAAATCTCTCAGTTTGCATTTAACCCTGAGTTTTTCTGGTAGTAAATACTAAGCCAATGAAGAAAAGCTAGAAAAGAGTATCAGAATCTGAATAATTGTTTGCATTAGATTATAGACTCCTTGAGGGCAAAAATGTCATCTTTTATTGCTATGTGACAAGCACCAAACAAACAGTGCCAGAAGCACTCAATAACTGAAAAGAAAAAAGGAAGCACAGATAAATGGCTGAATGAATCAGGGAGATGAAAAAAAAATAGGCAGACAACTTGAAATGTGGACCAGAGCATCTAGGAAAACATTATTTCAAAAATACATCTGGCAGAAGTGGCTCTTAGCTAGCCTCTATTGAAAGGACTCTGAAGTCATTATAAGCATTTTCCTAAAAATAACCAAGTTTTCCTGTCATGGAATACTGTTAGGCATTAGAAAAAGATAATGGAAACTAAATACAAAATATTAAACTAATCTTCAATAGAACTAGACTAGATGTAAAATAAAGAACTGCTTATGCCTTAAATAACATTACAACATTCAGATAGCAATACTGTGTGCGTCCAGGAATATTGTATGTAATATTAATCTGAAGAGGAAAATATGGGCTTTAATATAATATATATTTTTTAAGTTAAGAAATTTAAAAAGAGATGTGGGAGAGAGATGGTATTACATAAGGAATCAAAGAAGGCTGATATATCATGTTAGTTACCAGATAGAGAATTCTTTAGAGCAGTGAATTTAGAAACTTTAAAGATTTTTAGGACAATGTAGCGAACTAACATATTCAGAAGACTGAATGTGTACATTCTAGAAACTACAAAAGCGAGAGCAAATAAAAACATATTTATAGTTTATCAAAATGGATTAGTAGAATAATGTATGCAGTTGAAGGGCCAGCTGTGAGAGGGCCACTCTTGGTACAGTAGCTATGTACCTCTGTTCTTGCATTGATGATACAATGAGAAAAATCCCATGCAAATTAAGAAAATAACCATGAAAGGTAGAAAAAGATGTATTCTAGTAATAGTTACTTTTCCCTTGGAGGAAGATCTAGAAAGAATTTAGGGAGGGGCTCATATATAGTGCTCAAAGGATAAAATGATAGTGATGGTCTTAGATCACAGATAAAAGAGACTGTACTTAGTATGTATGATCATGTATTTCTCAAGTACCGCAGGCCTGTGGCCTATCCACTGACTAGGCTGTTTCAGTGTATATAATGGATTAAATGTATTTGGCTCTTGCATTGCTTCACCTTTCCTGTATGGAATGGAAGCAGACCCAAGAGGAAACAGCTATTTATGTCAACAGTTAACACATCCCAAGGAAGCTTAAGGAAATGAGATAAAATAACCAAGAGGATGGGGTGTGAATGGAGGACTTTTTATAAAGATAGACTGAAAAAAATAGGCTTCTGACATCTTAAAGGAAGAAATGTCAAAAATGTTTGTGATAAATGTTTGAAAAGAGAGAATAGGCTTGTTTATCAATTACTGGAATCTTAGAGCCAGAACACAGACCTTTAAAGAAGTAAGTTCAGGACGAATAAAAAAAAAATAAAGTAATACTTTGGCACATCAGGTGCTACATAAATAGAACTCACTATGCAAGCAGTAATACAAACTAAAAATGTAGGTAGTTGCAAAAGGTTTTAGTTAAATTCATAGCTGACAAGTCCATAATGGACTGTGAAATTTATAATCCAGGATATATTAAAGAGCACATTATTGTGTGTGAAGCTAACACCAAAAAAGAAACTTGTTCAGGGGAATATCCCTTGGGATATAGAGTCAATATTGGACTGGACCAAGGAGCTAACCATACACGGTGATTTGTAAACTTCCAATTAGGAAAAGACCACTGGTCATATTCAGTTAAAAGATGAACCAGTTTGAAAACTGGTTAATGTCCGGTTGCAGCAATGTTAGTGATAGTTTCCAAAGCAGTTCTGTCTGAGGAGTATACAGTAAGTCCTCACTTAACATGGTTGATAGGTTCTTGGAAACTGCAGAATGTAGGAGGAAATGTACAAGGCAAAATGTATAAGGAAACTAATTTTACCATAGACTAATTGATAAAAATAAGAGTTAAATTTCTATGGCATATTTCTGGTCATAAAAATATCACCAAACTTCTAAATAAAAACCCACAACACCTCTAATGTTAAACATTGAAATAAATGTGAGCTATACATACATTTAAGAAACAAGTAAGATTGTTATTTACTTGCTTATTCTAGATCAGGATGATGGATGGCTGAAGCTTCTCCCAGCAGCTCAGGGTACAAGTTGGGAACTAATCCTGTCCCGGATGCCATCCCATTGCAAGGTGCACTGACACCCATGCACACTCACTGTCACTGGGACAACTTTTTAGATAAACCAGTTAACCTAACCTAACCTGCAAAACATTGGAATGTGGGAGGAAATCAGAGAACCCAGAGAAAACCCCCACAGACAAGAGAGAATGTGTAAACTCCACACAGACAATGACCCCCAACCACAAAGCAATTTTCTTTATCATCAATATTATAATGAAAGGACACTGAACAAAACAACGTTATTTGAGGACTTGCTATATATAGAAAGACTTTGGTGTTAATATCACAATTTCTTGATTTCCTATGGTATAGGCTATGCAAAAATGGAATAACTCAGTAGCAGACAGATATTATATGGGAAAACTTCTCCTTAACTTTTTCTTCTTTGGGATGTGCCATCTTCTTTACCCTCCCCTGACTGAATCTATTTTTCATCTCTTAGGTAATGTCAGTCATTCCTATTGCATATGCCCTAATATTCTCTAAGTATATATTTCAAAGTGACAGCACTACATTACTGACTCTTATCCACCTTACTAAGAGCCACAGGTCTAGTCCTGGACACTCATTTTGGCCATTCCCATCTTCTATCAGATTTCTGATACTCTGAGCCTAATACTTGTTTTGTGCTTGCCCTTTTCTGAACTTGTGTTGACAGGTCATTTCTTATTTGTCAAAGTCTCTTTGAATTAACTTCTTCTTTTTTCCTGCCTAACTGGGTTATTGGAAAATCTAATAAGGATGCTTTCTCTTCCATCATTCAGAGCATTGATAAACATTACAGGAATCAACCCAATCCCAAAGGAGTATTCTGCTGTATGCCTTATCTTTCTCTCTTCTGCTTCTCAAGTAAAGGCAACATTTTTGATTTTGAGGAATTATCATAGCTGAGCAGTTCAGCCTGGCAATTTTTTATAGTATAAATCCAGTCATTATAATGCTCCTTCACTATTAGTAATGTTCACCAGTCCTTGACTTGTGTGGAAGTCATTACATTTATGAATGCTGTCCAAATAATACTGCCCATTTTTCACATAAACATATATGTCTAGGACATCTCAATGAACCAAGTGAATTTTCAAGACATACAATAAGATGTAGAATTGACCAGATAATTGTTCGTAATTGATGGCCATGCAGCCTGAGGACATTAGGTTGCATCATTTCTGTTTTACAGATGGGGGATTAGAAGTTAAATATTCAAATCATTTTCAGTTGGACATATAACCAACTATGGTGAAGGTAGGGCCTTAAAGAAGTATCCGATTTTCAGTTTGTGGTTTTGCCTTTGGATTATATGAAGCTCCTTTTTCCTTTTCTTTTCTTTATTATTTATTTATTTATGTATTTGAGACAGGATCTCACCCTTTTGTCCAGGCTAGAGTGCAGTGGTGCAATCACAGCTAACTGCTTGGTGTGGTTTGGCTGTGTCCCCACCCAAATCTCATCTTGAATTGCAGTTCCCATAATCCCTGTGTGTCATGGGAGGGACCCAAGGAGAGGTAATTGAATTGTGGGGTTTGTTATCCTCATGCTGCTGTTCTCATGACAGTGAGTGAGTTCTCACAAGATCTGATGGTTTTATTAGGGGCTTTTCTCCCTTTGCTTGGCATTTCTGTCTCCTGCTGCCCTGTGAAGAGGTGTCTTTCACCACGATTGTAAGTTTCCCAAGGCCTCCCCAGCGATGTGGAACTATGAGTCAATTAAACCTCTTTTCTTTATAAATTATCCAATCTCGGGTATTTCTTCATAGCAGTATGACAGCAGACTAATACAGTAAATTGGTATTGGTAGAGTGGGTTTCTGCTATAAGGACACCCAAAAATGTGGAAGCAACTTTGGAACTTGGTAACATGCAGAGATTGGAACAGTTTGGAGGGCTCAGAAGCAGACAGGAAAATGTGGGAAAGTTTGGAACTTCCTAGAGACTTGAAGAGCTCAGAAGAAGACAGGAAGATGTGGGAAAGTTTGGAACTTCCTAGAGACTTGTTGAATGGCTTTGACTAAAATACTGATAGCAATATGGACAATGAAGTCCAGGCTAAGGTGGTATCAGATGGAGATGAAGAACTTGTTGGCAACTGGAGTAAATGTCACTCACTCTTGTTATGCTTTAGCAAAGAGACTAGCGGCATTTGCTACTAGTCTAAAGATCTGTGGATATTTGAAATTGAGAGAGATGATTTAGGGTATCTGGTGGAAGAAATTTCTAAGTGGCAAAGCATTCAAGAGGAAGCAGAGCATAAAAGTTTGGAAAATCTGCAGCCTGACAACGTGGTAGGAAAGAAAAACCCATTTTTCTGGGGAGAAAATCAAGCAGGCTGCAGAAACTTGCATAAGTAATGAGGAGCCAAACGTTAAATCATCAAGACAATAAATAAAAAATATCTCCAGGCCTAATCAGAGACCTTCATGGCAGCCCTTCCTATCACAGACCTGGAGGCCCAGGAGGGAAAAATGGCTTCTTGAGCTGGGCCCAGGGCCCCCCTGCTCTGTGCATCCTCCAGATTTGGTGCCATGTGTCCCAGCGGCTCAGCTCTAGCCATGGCTAAAAGGGGCCAATGTACAGCTTGGGCCATTACTTCAGAGGGTGCAAGCCCCAAGCCTTGGTGGCTTACAGTGGTGTTGAGCCTGTGGGTGCACAGAAGTCAAGAATTGAGGTTTGGGAACCTCCACCTAGATTTTAGAGGGTGTATGGAAACACCTGTATGTCCAGCCAGAAGTTTGCTGCAGGGCTGTTTCCCAACCCAAATCTCATCTTGAACTGTGGTTCCCATAATCCCCACATGTAGTGGGAGGTATCCAGTAAGAGGTAATTGCATCATGGGGGTTGTTACCCCTATGCTGTTATTCTCATGATAGTGAGTGAGTTCTCATGAGATCTGATGGTTTTATAAGGGGCTTTTCCCCCTTTGCTTGGCATTTCTCTCTCCTACCACCCTGTGAAGAGGTGTCTTCCACCATGAATATAAGTTTCCTGAGCCCTCCCCAGCCATGCACAACTGTGAGTCAATTAAACCTCTTTTCTTTATAAATTACTCAGTCTTGGGTGTTTCTTCATTGCAGCATGATAGCAGAATAATACAATGCTATAGCCTCGACCTCCTGGGCTCAAGTAACCCTCTCACCCTAGCCTCCCAAGTAGCTGGGACTACAAGCATGTACCACCACACTCAGCTAATTTTTAGATGTTTTGTAGAGATAGGGTCTCCCTATGTTGCCCAGGCTTATCTTGAATGCCTGGGCTCAAGTGATCCTCCCACCTCAGACTCCCATCGTGCTGGTATTACAGGTGTATGCCACCGTGCCCTGCCTGAAATATCTTAATAAGCTAAAGGATCAAGTGCTTTAGCTATACTTCTGAGATCTACTATGGCCATAAGAAACAATTTGAAGAAAGAGTTATGTGAGAGACCTCATTCGTGCTGGGTGTGATCTAATGAACTATAAATCTAAATGGTTAGAAAATGTATAAAATGAAGGTATATACATGTTGACAATTCTTATTCAATTCAGGAAACGTTGAATGTGTGCTTCAGTGTTTACCTTATATTTCACATTCAGAATGTAGAACTACTGAGTAGTTCTGTTGATTAACAAATTTCCTTGAAACAGGCAGATAACTGATGTTGAAACAAGAAGCTATGAACATATTTTAGTTACCAAGGAAAGAGAATGTCTTCAGAGTTTATTCTTTTACGATACTTCGCATTAGAACTGTTGAAAAGCTGCATCATACTAATTTTACAGCAGCAGTGTCAATTCAACAGACAGATTTTCCACATATCACTTTCTTTAATGCTCCAATCTTCAAGCCTCTAGAAAAAATAGTTGAAGATCTGATCAGCATCACAAATCAAGGCAACACAGTGCACCTGTTGGGTATCACACTAAATACAGCTGTGAGTAGCTCCTCCCACACAATCATATCCATCCATTTCTAAGCATACTGGTAAAGTAATTTCTAAGTGGCAATCTCGCTTTTGGTGATCTAATTTTCACATGGTAGCATGATGGCTGGCTGCTCATTTTCTTAAAATTCTCAAATTATTTAAGTTGACATTAGTCTCCAAGCGTTTGTTATATTGGTATTATTTTGAAGACTAAGCATTTCAGAGTTAGTGTATTATACCTTAATAGAAAAAAAAGAGAGACAATAAATATATTTTGGACTATTGAATGTCTTTACTTTTTTTATTTAGCAAACACATAAGTATTTTTAGTGTACCAGGCACTATTTTAAGTGCCTTACCAAGGTCAACTTATTTAATTCTCATAGCAACTTTATGATTGATATATTATTATCATTTTATTTCACAGATGAAGAAACTGAGGAATAAAGAAATTAAATAATTTGCCCAAGGTCATATTACTAATAAATGACAGAACTGAGATTTGAACCCACATAGTCTGTCTTCAATTCTGTGCTCTTAGCCACCGCTCAATACTATCTGTACAATAAGAATGCAAAGTTTATAGCAGTCAATCTTCCCCTTATAATATTATAATCACTAAGAGTTTGTGCTATGCAAAACGTGATTCTGACACCATAAACAGCAGTGTACCCACAACTGTCTGCTCCTGTTTTGTTGTGCAAAACATACAATTTTTATAAAATTTTGTAATGACAAATAGCTTTAAATTTGAAGGAAGGAAAACCAAAATTAGAATAGAAGGGTTTTTATCATCAAGAAAATCACTTAGAATGGCAGAGAACAAAAGGTGAAGTAAAGAACAGCCACTTTTCAAAAGGCTATGTTATTACAACAGACAAATCGTCTTAGAAAGAGTAACAAATCTAAAGTCTCTTCAACTCTGAACACAAAGTACTGTGCTGTGTGCACAGCAGAGGGTCAGTAAATATCTGATAGACAGAGATTTCTCCCAGCAGATCGTCCTTCTTCAGGAAATGCTTATATTTTTATCCCTAGAGGTAAATGCTCAGCTAAATTGTTTTCCTTACCGTATGCCCAATCATAAAAGCTCACATATTTGGGTACCCAGAGCCCATCATAGGATTTTTTCTGGGGAAAATGACTACAACCTAAGTTGGCTGCAAGCAAAATTGTCTCACCCTTAGATTCCCCTTTCTACATTGTTTTTCCCAAATCCTCTATCAAAACTCATCCCACAAAATAAGTAGATAAATCCATTTATGCTGAGAGATCTCTGGGCATTACTTTGCCCCAGATGTGTTTAGATCATAACATCAAATGCAGGCATTAGTCAATTAGGCTGGAGAGTTATCTAAGAGTAAATGTTTTCAGGTACCCCAGAATCATTTCAACTATACTGTCTTACAATTAAACTAACTTTGCACCTATGCAGTTTGCTTATGACTATTGTAGAGAGGGAGTACACTGGAGAATTCAGCTAATATAAAATGCAGCAAACTCACTCCGAAAGGCCACATCATTCTCCGCACTCCATTCCTTATGAAACTAAATGATGGTTGACAATGAAATTCAAACTTCTGATTATTAAGGCTGACAATTGAAACTTGATTAGGCCTATAATTACACACTGCTTGAATCAAGAATGTCAAATAATGGGGCAGGACCTCTATAGCTTGGGAATCAACTTACAACCTAGGTTGGTCCATGAACAACCTGCTCAGATAGCACTCAATCATAAATTGTCCCAAGTTTAACCTGGTAAGCATTGTTGGGAGGGTATTTTTGGTCAAGAGTCCAAAACGGAATTTTCTATTCTGTAGCTCTAGCTGATCCTGGGCACTCAGGAAAGAGATAAAGAAAGAAAAAGGAAGTGAGAAAGAGACAGAGGATATATGTGGCCGAAATAGTCTATAATTGTGGCTAATGGGGAAAGCCAAGAAAAATTATTAGATTTTAGATTTTATAAAAATGTAATGTGTATAAATACACAGAACAAATCAGTTTAATTTAAAAAGTTAAAGTTTAAATTTGTATTCATTTTATTCATTTTTAAATAGAAGTAACCTAAGCAAGATACACTTTTATCCTTTTATTTTGAAACGAAAGGAAATTTCAATATGTTACATCTATGGCATAGGATTGATTTATATATACAGATGAAAAATTATATTATCATCTATTTATTTTGTAGAGTTTGAATAAAACCTAATTTGGGAAAAAGTGAAATGGCATGTGCTTACAATGTAATGTGTGATATGTATAAGAATATCTCTACTCTGATACGTTTACTCAAGTTTTACTTTTAGGAATTTCACAGTGATTATCAAGTACACACACCCTATATACCTATAGCAGTATAGCTACTGCAATAAACTAATTGCAGTCTAGTTGAAGAGATCAGAGTGTATGTCAGACAGCAGCTTGAAGCTGGCCAATGCACATGTTCAAGAGATGTAAGGCATTTACATTGAAAAACAGACAGCCTAAGAAAGAAGCATCATGACCTCCGAAAAATATCTGTCCTGTGAATTGTATGATCCATGCTTACCTCACGGCTTGTCTCCACATCTGCGTAATTGGCTTTGACTTTACCCCTTCCTGGCTGGCTGTTAACTTTGGGTTTCTGGTAGTAGTTCTACTCAACTCCGTCTTGGTCCTAACCAGGCTTCCCCTCCATCTTAATATTGTAATGCAGCACAGTTTACCATTTCAGTTTGACCATCCTGGCTTTCTTCCTGCAGTAATTGACCTTCCAAAGCTGTAGAAGTATAAAAAATCAAGTTCTATCCTAGAAATTAGAAATTCTGCTCTTGGTTCCGCCAAAAACTAGTGGTGTTTCCTTTCTAAGTTATCTGACTTTTCTATTTCTTGGATTTTTTTTTTTGAAATGTAAAGTCTGAATTGTGTGATTATTAAGATCTCACAGATATTATTATCTCAGTTTGATATTACTTGGGTCAATACTATCATTTTATTGATTCTAATAGCGATAAAATACTTGAAAGTGGATAAAGACTAAGTATATCAGAAGATGCCGTACCAGTGCCAGCCACTATTTTTAAAAAATTCAAGAACTTAAGTTTAGACACTAACTAAAAGCCAACAAATATATGTATTTTGAATGCATGACCTTCTCTGTGTTTCCCTACAGCATTGTCTTACCACAGAGCTTTCAACCATTTCAGTTTCCAAGTTATACCAGGAGATCAGCCTGATTCATTGAGATGTTAACATCATGCTATCTGCATTTTTTCAGCTTTTAATTTTCAAGACGTCTCCAAGTAAAATGATTGTTTTTGACATTATTTGACTTTCTTGATTCAAGCAGGGTGTAATTATACCCCTGATCAAGTTACTGTGGACAGCCTGAATCCAAAGAGAGGCACCACATATGGAAGCTTTATGGTTAATCACAAACAGATACAACTGGATGTTTCATACCACACATTAGATTCTTAAAATGATGTCTGCTTTTTACAATAAGTAAAATAAAAAGATTATACATAAACATGCTAATATATATGTAGTGTTTCAATTAAATATGAAATGAAGAAGTATAAATTTCAAAACCACTCAAATTTGCAGCATAGTTTTATAAACTTTTAAATTAAAATATTTCATTGTAATATATTCATTTATCTGCTACTGAAAACAAGTTAATCAGTCTGACCAGGACTATAAGGAGATGAAATGTCCAGTCAACTTAGTTAAAAAATAACCTCAAGACATAACAGGAAAAAAAATTTCAACTTCTTAACTCATGTAGATGCAATGTATATGACAATCTTTTTCTTTTTTTATATTAAAAGTGCTATTTATCTCGGACTTATTATTTATTTCACAAAGTCAAGTTTCAGAGAAAGAGAAACTATACCTTCTCATACACATTATTTATTTATATCTCTATTTATCATAAAGTACCGTCCAGTATTTTTATCACTCTGTACTTAATCCCTAAAACGGAGGTCAATTTCCAAAAACAAAGTAACATTAGTATTAAAACCAGACTCAAAGACACCAAATAGAATTATTGCTGATGCTAAAAATGTGCTAGTGTAAGCAGACAAATCTGTATGCCTCCAACCTTAGCTGAAATGTGAAAAATTTATTAATTATTTAGGTGCTTCATCAGCAGGAGGTCAAAATTTTAACATTTTGAGATTCTTAATATATAAGGTGGTATAGCTGCCTCCAAAATATTGTTACTGACTAGCTACTAAATATAAATGCTGTAAAATCTAGGTCTTTTAAACGGATAGCACTGGAAAATAATTATGCTATACAGAAGATACCTAAAAGTTTTAAAGGGATGATAGAGGAGCAAAATGACCTCCAAAGTTAAAAACTTGAAACCTTCAAATATATTTTCCAAATATTATACTAATAAATGAAAAACAAAAGATAAAATAACTGGAAGTTTGTATTAGTGTCAACAATACAAGTGGGAAAGTCCATTATATTTCTGGCTTACATTTTATGATTGCTAAACAATAATTGTTTTTCATAAAAATATTTTTAATAATAAATTTGTATACCTAATTCTGAAGCTTAAACTCATTGTCACCTACATATGTTGTGGGTTGAAGCTCACTGTCACCTACATCTGTTGTGGATTGAATCGTGTTCCCTAAAAGGATATAATTGAAGTCCTAACTTTGGAGAGCTATGAGTGTGACTGTTTTTGGAAATAAGGTCTTTGCAGATGTAATCAACTGAAAGTGCAGTCATTAGAGTGGGCCCTAATACGTATGATGGGTATCTTTATAAGAAGAGGAAAATGTCACATGAAACAGACAAATAGGATGAACTCCATGTGACAGCAGAGGTAGCTGCAGGGCAGGGATGTCCAGGATTGGCAGAAGAAGATAGGAAGACAGGAAGAGGCAAAGAAAGATTCCACCCGGAGTCTCAGAGGAAGCATGACCCTCCTGGCACCTTGATTTCAGACTTCCAGCCTCCAGATGGAGAGAATAAATTCTGTTTTTTTTTAAAGCCACCCAGTTTTTGGTACTTTGTTAGGGCAGCTCTAAGAAACTAATATAGTTCCTAACCAGTATCCTTCATAGTACCTTGGTTGTAAACAAAAATGTGAATAGTGTTGAATAAAGCTTGTTATGACAGTATCTTATCAGCCACCCTGCATTCATCAGCAAGAGCTTTCAATCCAGTGTACTACTGAAGACAGCCTGAGATTTAAATGTTGTGAGGCATGGCATTTTAAAGGTGTAAAACTGGCATCAGTTTGGAGTTTGACAACCTAATTTAATTTATAAAAATGCATTTTCTTCTGAAAAGACTCATTAAAAATTCACACAAATTTCATTTTGTAAATTTATAAATGTTTCATCTTTGGTAGAGAAAAGCATTTGATAATAGTTGATTAGGGCATTTGCTTTTCTCTTTTCTGATTTTTGACCAGTTCTCATTTAAAATGAGAAAGAGAAAACAACTTCCTTGATCTGGAAAGTATGTTTTTATTTTAATGATGTTTTGGAGGGAATTGTTTTTTGACTTGAGTTAAGTGCTTTTTTAAAATTACATATTTATTTGTGTTGAAAAGTAAAGGAGGCACAGTCAATAGTAAAAGTATATATATATATACATTTTTTTTTTTTTTTTTGAGACAGAGTCTCTGTCTGTCACTCAGGGTGGAATGCAGTGGCACAATCTCGGCTCATTTCAACCTCCTCCTCCTGGGTTCAAGCAATTCTCCTACCTCAGTCTTCAGAGTAGCTGGGATTACAGGCACGCCCACCACAGCTGGCTCATTTTTTTATTTTTAGTAGAGGCTGTGTTTCACCAGGTTGGCCAGGCTGGTCTCAAATTCCTGACCTCAGGTGATCTGCCCACCTCAGCCTCCCAAAGAGCTGGGCAGATCTGGGCTGAATTACAGGTGTGAGTCACTGCTCGGGCTCAGAAGTAGATTTTTTAAAAAATGATTTTAGTTGTGCCTTGGTTTGGTTAAGAAGCGATTAGTTAGGCAAAATGCAGAAGCTTTCTAGGTGTTGGATGGAGACTCACAGGAGCTTCAAAATTACCAGCTATTAAGTATTTTTTTTTTTTTTTATTATACTTTAAGTTCTAGGGTACATGTGCATAACGTTTATATCATGTATAACTCCCCAATGCAATCCCTCCCTCCTCCCCCCTCCCCATGATAGGCCCCAGTGTGTGATGTTCCCCTTCCCGAGTCCAAGTGATCTCATTGTTCAGTTCCCACCTATGAGTGAGAACATGCGGTGTTTGGTTTTCTCTTCTTGTGATAGTTTGCTAAGAATGATGGTTTCCAGCTGCATCCATGTCCCTACAAAGGACACAAACTCATCCTTTTTGATGGCTGCATAGTATTCCATGGTGTATATGTGCCACATTTTCTTAATCCAGTCTGTCACAGATGGACATTTGGGTTGATTCCAAGTCTTTGCTATTGTGAATAGTGCCGCAATAAACATACGTGTGCATGTGTCTTTGTAGTAGAGTAATTTATAATCCTTTGGGTATATACCCAGTAGTGGGATGGCTGGGTCATATGGTACATCTAGTTCTAGATCCTTGAGGAATCGCCATACTGTTTTCCATAATGGTTGAACTAGTTTACAATCCCACCAACAGTGTAAAAGTGTTCCTATTTCTCCACATCCTCTCCAACATCTATTGTTTCCTGACTTCTTAATGATTGCCATTCTAACTGGTGTGAGATGGTATCTCATTGTGGTTTTGATTTGCATTTCTCTGATGGCGAGTGATGACGAGCATTTTTTCATGTGTCTGTTGGCTGTATGGATGTCTTCTTTTGAGAAATGTCTGTTCATATCCTTTCCCCACTTTTTGATGGGGTTGTTTGTTTTTTTCTTGTATATTTGTTTGAGTTCTTTGTAGATTCTGGATATTAGCCCTTTGTCAGATGAGTAGGTTGCAAAAATTTTCTCCCATTCTGTAGGTTGCCTGTTCACTCTGATGGTAGTTTCTTTTGCTGTGCAAAAGCTCTTTAGTTTAATTAGATCCCATTTGTCAATTTTGGCTTTTGCTGCCGTTGCTTTTGGTGTTTTAGACATGAAGTCCTTGCCCATGCCTATGTCCTGAATGGTACTACCTAGATTTTCTTCTAGGGTTTTTATGGTATTAGGTCTAACATTTAAGTCTCTAATCCATCTTGAATTAATTTTCGTATAAGGGGTAAGGAAAGGATCCAGTTTCAGCTTTCTACTTGTGGCTAGCCAATTTTCCCAGCACCATTTATTAAATAGGGAATCCTTTCCCCATTTCTTGTTTCTCTCAGGTTTGTCAAAGATCAGATGGCTGTAGATGTGTGGTATTATTTCTGAGGACTCTGTTCTGTTCCACTGGTCTATTTCTCTGTTGTGGTACCAGTACCATGCTGTTTTGGTTACTGTAGCCTTGTAGTATAGTTTGAAGTCAGGTAGCGTGACGCCTCCAGCTTTGTCCTTTTGACCTAGGATTGTCTTGGCAATGCGGGCTCTTTTTTGGTTCCATATGAACTTTAAAGCAGTTTTTTCCAATTCTGTGAAGAAACTCATTGGTAGCTTGATGGGGATGGCATTGAATCTATAAATAACCTTGGGCAGTATGGCCATTTTCACGATATTGATTCTTCCTATCCATGAGCATGGTATGTTCTTCCATTTGTTTGTGTCCTCTTTGATTTCACTGAGCAGTGGTTTGTAGTTCTCCTTGAAGAGGTCCTTTACATCCCTTGTAAGCTGGATTCCTAGGTATTTTATTCTCTTTGAAGCAATTGTGAATGGAAGTTCATTCCTGACTTGGCTCTCTGCTTGTCTGTTACTGGTGTATAAGAATGCTTGTGATTTTTGCACATTAATTTTGTATCCTGAGACTTTGCTGAAGTTCCTTATCAGCTTAAGGAGATTTTGGGCTGAGACGATGGGGTTTTCTAAATATACAATCATGTCATCTGCAAACAGGGACAATTTGACTTCTTCTTTTCCTAACTGGATACCCTTGATTTCTTTCTCTTGCCTGATTGCCCTAGCCAGAACTTCCAACACTATGTTGAATAGGAGTGGTGAGAGAGGGCATCCCTGTCTTGTGCCAGTTTTCAAAGGGAATTTTTCCAGTTTTTGCCCATTCAGTATGATATTAGCTGTGGGTTTGTCGTAAATAGCTCTTATTATTTTGAGGTACGTTCCATCAATACCGAATTTATTGAGCGTTTTTAGCATAAAGGGCTGTTGAATTTTGTCAAAAGCCTTTTCTGCATCTATTGAGATAATCATGTGGTTCTTGTCTTTGGTTCTGTTTATATACTGGATTACATTTATTGATTTGCGAATGTTGAACCAGCCTTGCATCCCAGGGATGAAGCCCACTTGATCATGGTGGATAAGCTTTTTGCTGTGCTGCTGAATCCGGTTTGCCAGTATTTTATTGAGAATTTTTGCATCGATGTTCATCAGGGATATTGGTCTAAAATTCTCTTTTTTTGTTGTGTCTCTGCCAGGCTTTGGTATCAGGATGATGTTGGCCTCATAAAATGAGTTAGGGAGGATTCCCTCTTTTTCTATTGATTGGAATAGTTTCAGAAGGAATGGTACCAGCTCCTCCTTGTACCTCTGGTAGAATTCAGCTGTGAATCCATCTGGTCCTGGACTTTTTTTCGTGGGTAGGCTATTAATTGTTGCCTCAATTTCAGAGCCTGTTATTGGTCTATTCAGGGATTCAACTTCTTCCTGGTTCAGTCTTGGGAGCGTGTAATTGTCCAGGAAATTATCCATTTCTTCTAGATTTTCTAGTCGATTTGCGTAGAGGCATTTATAGTATTCTCTGATGGTTGTTTGTATTTCTGTGGGGTCGGTGGTGATATCCCCTTTATCATTTTTTATTGCGTCTATTTGATTCCTCTCTCTTTTCTTCTTTATTAGTCTTGCTAGCGGTCTGTCAATTTTGTTGATCTTTTCAAAAAACCAACTCCTGGATTCATTGATTTTTTGGAGGGTTTTTTGTGACTCTATCTCCTTCAGTTCTGCTCTGATCTTAGTTATTTCTTGCCTTCTGCTAGCTTTTGAATGTGTTTGCTCTTGCCTCTCTAGTTCTTTTAATTGTGATGTTAAAGTGTCAATTTTAGATCTTTCCTGCTTTCTCTTGTGGGCATTTAGTGCTATAAATTTCCCTCTACACACTGCTTTAAATGTGTCCCAGAGATTCTGGTATCTTAATCTTTGTGCTTCATCCCCATGATGAAAAAAGCCATATCAATAAGTGTTTATAAAGACCATGACTGTCTCCATCCTTGTTTGGGGTTATACAGATAATATAAACAAATGGAAAATATGTTTCGTGTCTCTAAAAAGAAGCGTACAATCTAGTTAAGAAGAGATGATGTAGATCCATTAAACAATTAGAAAATAAAACAACAAAACAGGTCGAACTTCAAACTGTATGGAATGATGGCTTTTCACACTCCCAGTTTCAGTGTCAGTTATATATTGATATCAGCCTAAAATTTACATAGATGCAAAAAGACTGGAATTTCACAGATGTAAAACCAACATCAGCTGGGGGTATGTATTTTTGCACTCTAGGTTTTCTTTTTTTAAGAAGAGGTTTTTGTAGAACAGTGTCACCAGGTCTGAGTTGTGAGTAAGGGCAGGCCTGGCATGTGGATATTCTTTCTTCCCACTGAAGAAAGGAATAGGTGTTGAATTGGAGAGAAAGACAGACAAATAGGCACCATTTTAGGGTGGCAGTGAAAAATGTGTAGTATCACTAAATCTGAGAAAAATATGCAGTGAAAAATATGCAAAATTACAAAATCTGAGAGGTGATACAAGGGTCAATATTATAAAGTATCTAATATTATAAAAACATTAGAATAATTAGAACAATTCCCAGATGATGCTGGGAATAGCGAAAAGGTATAGAGTCAGACATGAGTAAAGTAATAAGAAAATTAGTATCGCCAACCAAAAAGGCGCCCTGAAAAAGGAGAAATTTATTTTTCCAGAATGCATCAGTCAGTATGCTACCAACTGGCTGTCCCACTGTCCAAAACAAACAAAAACCATTCGCTTTATCAGCATGCTTTGTCTGCTGTTCTTGTCAATGATTTGTGTTTAACTCCAACTTTTAGATATATCAGATACCACAATGGATCTTATGAAATACATCGATGAATGCTGGGAACTGAGGATACCAAAACTGTGAACTAACCTGTGAATTAAACATAGATCATTTCAAATCATTTCGATTAAATTATCTTCAAGAAAGAAAAATAATGTTCCATATCTGTCTTTTGCCCCTAGGAATATGCTGTTTGGTTTGCTTTGTAGAAAGTGCTTTCCTCATGTGTTTGTTTATGTAAAAATGTAATTGTTAACTTCTCAAAGATAATTGTATGATTGGAAAGAATAGACACAAAAATGTTTAAGAGCTAAATCTGTTTAGATTTATTGTGTATTTGATTGACTGGGGAAATGACTTTCAGTTGACATCTGAGCCAACAAGTTAGCTGAAATAAAATTTTGCTTAATACCTTTGCATCAATAATCTAGGCACAGCCTCATTGATTGAGAAAGTCTGATCAATAGAGTATTACTGGCTGCCTAACTGTAACTTTGCCAGACTTCTTTTGCTAATTCTGCTGATGACCTTCTTACCACTGCTTTTCAGGTTCACCTTTTTTTCCACTTTGAAATTCAATTTGCTCCATTTGCCATTATTTAAAGAATTTACACATCCAATTGATTTTATCCACCTGCTTTAGTTAGTATATGAGATGTAAAAGATTGCACCTGATTGTGGTAAATAAAGCTTTGGAACTGCCAAAGCACTCATATATTTAGCAAATATTTTTGTATCAAATATACTCGGGAAAAAAAATTACCCATAACAATAAATTACAAGTCCTAAACAATAAAAATGGAACATTCCCATTTTTAAAAATGATGTGCATAGCACAGGATCTACAAATATTAAAGAGGATATCATAATGAGGAAAAAAAATGGAAATAAGAGTGTGGCTCTGGTGTTCAGCATAACAGGATAATAAAGGAAAGGAGGCAATAATATCCCTAATGGAGAAGGACAGTTCATGGAATATATTAGAGCTTAATGAACTTTGAAAATAGTTATCAAAAACTGTGAAGAGTCTTAAGAGTTTTGTATTGCATACAGGCTAAGAAGTTAGTCTGCCACAGGTTTATGAATGCTGGCAGAAGACACAAGACTCCTGGGTCAGAAACAAAGGACTTCATAATTCCTAGCAGTAGCAGTAGCCAGAGAATCAGCATTTTTGCTGGTTCCCCAACTCCCAATTCCACAGAACAAAGTGAAGAGGACCAGGTAACCTGCACATGCAGTGTTGCAGAAGAGCAACTATGCATTTAGGGTACATACTAATTTTTATAATAAAGAGTAAGCATGCCTGACCTTGATTCCAGAGGGAGACACTATCACTTTCTTGCAAAGGTTTTGCCCTAAAAATATCTTTGTAATGATAATCCAGAACAAAATCCCTGTTTCTGCTTGCAAAATCTGCAGACACAGGAGAGATTCATAAAGAACTGTCTCCAACCAATTATTGGTTGTGAACATCTCATTTTACAGTTATTAAAACCGGACTAGACTGAGACCTGAAGAACCACATTCCCCAGTAAATCCCTAATTCCTCAGTTTCTTGACCTTTTCACCTCCAATGACCTCTTCCAATTTAATTCGGCGACTCATTCTAATGGCTCAATGTGGACCTTGTCATCCCCTAGACCTATTCCATCTCTGAAAAAACTCAGTTTCGACATCAACCAGTCTCTGACTACAGCATCCTCCCCTTTCAACTCTCTCACCTAAGGACTGCTGCTGTTCTTTAGAACCTCCGTTCTCACAATTCCTGTACTTCATCCCTATCTCTCAGCAACCATTTGTCTTCACATCCTGTCCTTTCCAGTTTAGACTCCATTATCCATCCTTTTAACTGCTCTTGTGTCAACATCCTCAACTTCCTCATCCCGTTTTTCTTCCTTGGCATTTTCCCAGTAAAACCTCAGTTTTGAATAAAAGTAAGTACTAGGTTTTCTTTCAGATACACCTGCACTGTTGATCACTGCTAGTGAAAATGGTACAACTCTGCAGACTGGCTTCACTATAAATTCTTGTCCTCTGATGTCAACCAGATTTCCAACACAGCATTTTTTAGCTCCATCACTTTTCTTAAATCTGATTCAATCTGGCCCACATGCACAACAAACTGATATCATTTCCTCTACACACACACACACACACACACACACACACACACACAGTCACTAGATGAAAATTCTCTCAACTTCTCAATATCAAACCTGCAAAAGTAGCTGTAATATCATCTGTCTTTTTCTTCTGCTCAAAAGCAGGAAATGTCTCCCCCTCACATAAGGCTAAAGTTAATTCTCCTGTTTGTGCTTTGGAGTGTGTCAGAGCCAGCTAATTGTCCTCCAACATCCACTTCTCTTTTCTTCTGAATTAACCTAACTACACAATTGCAGCTGGGCATGTGGTCATCCAGAATCAAGACTATAATTTCCATCTACACCTTCAGTTAACTGTGGCCATGGAATGAAAGCAGAAATTCATGTAACTTCTGGGAAGCATCCTTAAAAGTAGTGGATGTAACCTTCTCCCTCTTTCCATATTGCTGTATGGAACTTAGATGTAAAGTCTAGAGCACTAATATTGAATAAAAATATAATGCAAACCACAAAGGCAAGCCATGTAAGTAATTTTAAATTTTTTGATTAGTCACATTGAAAAAGTAAAAAGAGGCCGGGCGCGGTGGCTCAAGCCTGTAATCCCAGCACTTTGGGAGGCCGAGACGGGCGGATCACGAGGTCAGGAGATCGAGACCATCCTGGCTAACACGGTGAAACCCCGTCTCTACTAAAAAAAATGCAAAAAACTAGCCGGGCGAGGTGGCGGACGCCTGTAGTCCCAGCTACTCCGGAGGCTGAGGCAGGAGAATGGCGGGAACCCGGGAGGCGGAGCTTGCAGTGACCTGAGATCCGGCCACTGCACTCCAGCCTGGGTGACAGAGCGAGACTCCGCCTCAAAAAAAAAAAAAAAAAGAAAGAAAAAGTAAAAAGAAACAGGTGAAATTACTTTTAGTAACTAATACATTTCATTTCGTCCAGAATGTCCAAATTAGTATAACTTCAAAATGTAATTAATATAAAACTTATGTAGATTTGTTACATTTTGTTGTATTAAGTATTCAAATTTCAATGTGCATTATACACTTACAGTACACCTCCGTTTGGACTAGCCACATTTGAAGTGATCAAAAGTACCACTGGGCCAGTAGCTACCATATTGGCTACCACAGGGCTAGCTAGAGTTCCACCGTGAGGCTTTTAGCCATGCACAATGAAACAATAATGTGGAAGAAAATCAGGTTACTTAAAAGTGGTGCCACGTAAGTACATACTGTTTACCCAGACTTCCACATGATGGAAAAGTAAATTTTCATCTTCTTTAGGACAAAGTTACCTAAGTTTTCTTTCATTTGCAGTTGAGTCTCATTCCCTTCTGCTTCACCAGAAATGTATTTCTTTTCTCTGCTATACATGTTACTGCTACCATTAATTTGATCTGGCAGAGTAAAGTAAAAGCAACCTATCCCAGGGAAGGTAATATAGCATAGTAGTTAAGAGCACAGACTCCAATGTCAGGCTACCATCAGTTTGATTTCAGCTATATACTTACTAGCTGGTGACTTTGGGAAAGATACTTAACCTCTGGCCTCAGTTTCCTCATTTGTAAAATGTGGACAATAATAGCACTATCTCATAGGATTTTTATGGTATTAGGAAAAGTTAATATATACAAAATACTGAGAACAGTGCCTGGTTCTCTAAGCTAGTTAGATAAATCTTCATCTACATACCCTCCTTATGACACTTAACTATTCAAGGCTTTTTAATCTTAAAAAACAGTAATAACAACAAATCTCTCAACTGTTTGTCAACTAATCCTTTATCAAATTAAGAGTCATCTATATCTACATCTCTATTTACTCACCTACCACAGATGGTTCAGTTCACAGTCTTTAATTTTTATCCTTCCACTATAACTAGTCTCCCTGAGATATCCACCGACTTTTGTTTCCAAATCCAATCGATTTCTATTACTTCATCTCTATTGCATTAGAGAATTAACCATTCCTAACTTTGAAATACTCTTTTTTTATTGGCTCACTGAGTTTTGGCTAACTTTTCTCAGTCACTTCTGTGGGCTCCTCTTTTTCAGCATCATCTGCCTCCATTTTCATCTTGAATTTTCTTTTGTTCTCTTTCTCTGTGTGCTCTCTCAATTGTCTCATCATTTCCAAGGTGTTTACAATATCTCAAGCTCATCTAACATTCCTGTGCTTTACATCTATATTGATATTTCCACTTAGATGTTCCACAGGAAGAGTATTAGTTTAACTTCCAAACCTATTCCTCTTACTGACATTCCTATCTCAGTCAATGACCTGAACACCTGCTAATTGCCCAAGCCAAGAGTGCAGGCATTATCCTAGACTCTCCTTTCTCTCTCAGCCCTAGCAAGCTATCAACTACCAGGTCCTCTCAATTCTGTTCTTGAAATAAATCTTTATACTCATTTTTTGATATTCCCACTGCCATCACCCATTAAAGCCAACATTAACTAACATTTGAATTAATAACCTCCTGTATTATCTCCAGTGGCCAATCTTGATTTTCTTTGATCTACTCTTTGCACTAGATTTCACAATCATGATTGTTGACTCTATTGCTTAAAAACGTCTTCCCTTGTTATATCAGAAAGAAGTCCAAATTTCTTAAAATATTTTGCAAAACCTGTGTCAACTGGCATCTGCTTGTTTTTCTAATTCCATCTTTCATTCCCAGTCTCCTCATACACAATGATTTAGATTCATTCATGAAGTTATACCTGCTCTTGGAATGTACCTACCATGTCTCTCATCCTGTAGCCTCTAGTGGGCGCTGTTGTTTGCCACCCAGGATGTATTCTCCTCTACTGAGTAGCAGCTTGATTTCTGGATGCTGTTGACCTCAGCTACAGAAGAATACTTTGAATGCCCAAACCATTTGTTGTGACTCCATCCCCAATGTCCAAGTATTGGTTCAGGAATATGCACATAAACTAAGTTGGTCAATCAAAATGAATCCTATGCTTTTTGATTGACAGTTGGGAAAAAATTACTTTCTATTTTTGGGTGTGTAAATGCAATGTCTAAAACTGACAGTTGTTTTGCTACCATAAGAAAGTCCAGCCTCAGAACAAACTCAAAGCAGAGACAAAAAAAAAAAAAAAAAAAAGGAAATTAAATTAGAACTCTAATAAATCTACATCTTAAACCCTCTAGACTTTTCAGTAACATGAGCTAATAAACTCATGATTATTTGCTTGTCTGGGTTACCTGCCATGTCTCCCATTTATTCACCTAGTTAACTCCTATTCATTCTACTCTGGCCTTTATGTAGACACCACCAGCATAAATCTTTCTTGAAGCAGTGTTGGTGTCCCTTCTCTATACTTTGATAGCACCTTGATACATCTTTATCATCATGCTCATCTCAATGACTTATACCTGCCTGTTTGTTCCTGTTGCTCATGAAATTAAAAACTCATGAGATAAAAAACTTTTTTTTTTTTTTTTGAGATGGAGTCTCGCTCTGTGGCCCAGACTGGAGTGCAGTGGTGCAATCTTGGCTCACTGCAAGCTCCGCCTCCCGGGTTCACGCCATTCTCCTACCTTAGCCTCCCGAGTAGCTAGGACTACAGGCGCCCGCCACCATACCTGGCTAATTTTTTGTATTTTTAGTAGAGACGGGGTTTCATTGTGTTAGCCAGGATGCTCTCGATCTCCTGACCTCATGATCCGCCCACCTCTGAGTCTCAACACCATGCCTTTAATGCTCATTGTTGTTTTTCTAGCATTTAACATACCTCCCAGGATGTAGTAAATGCTTCATAAATATGTCAAATTAAATATAGTTAATAATTATGGAGTACTTTCCATGTCAGAAACTGTGCTAAGAATTTCACATATTTTATCTTAATTCCTGGTTACAACCAATTCTATGACACATGCACATTTATTGTTAACCTTTTTATAGGTTTAGATATTGAGGATTAGAAAGTTTAAACAACTTCTCCATGTTCACGTATCAATATTGGAGCTGGAATATGAAGCTAGGTAGTCTGTCTCTAATGTATAGTCTTAGCCACTACATTCTATTGTCTTTATAAGAAAAAAGTAATATATAAGAATCATATTTAGAACTCTTCAGGATTTTTCCAGTACTTTACCGTTGAGAAGCATTTTTTAATTCTCTTTCCAAAGCTCTTTGCAGGATGAGAACGATGGAGCAAAATGATAAAAGTTTCACTTTGATAAGGAATGAAGAAAAAAAACAAAACCTGTGATGAGACTTTGTACTTTCAGGGAAACATTCCACTTAGTATATCATGAGATTAAGTTTAGACTTAGTGCTCCCAATCTTCTATTTTAATGTAGTTTCTTCATATTTCTTCACCCAAAGATAATTTATAACTAACTCCAATTAAGTTGGCGTTTTGAAAAGGGAATTTTTTATGACAGTGAAATTTCAGAACATTGAACTGGTGCTTCCAGCCACAAAGCTGGGAATACAGGATGGACAGCATTACGGCTGCATAACATTCCTGACATAACTCAATGTTTATTTGTAGAAACTAATGCCCCAGAATATCCTCTTGGGACCTGAAATCTCCCCTTTGCTCTTTTCCCCTGGTAGTTGATTCTTACTGTCCACTATCCAACCATAATGATGTAAAGTGAAATCTATTTTGCTTGTGGGGAAAAAAAAGAATGGTTCACAACTTCACTCAGTTTTTTTAGTTAACATATTAACACATTTCAGAGTAATGTAGTTGAGTACTCACAGCACGTTTTGAAGAAACAATACATGAAGCAAGTTCTCTTTCTATTTAAGAGATGTAGTCCCTAACTCAAATAATCTGGATTTTTTTCTTTCTTTGAGATGGAGTCTTGCTCTGTCACCAGGCTGGAGTGCAGTGGCACAATCTTGGCTCACTGCAGCCTCTGCCACCCGGGTTCAAGCAATTCCCGTCTCAGCCTCCTGAGTAGCTGGGATTACAGGCGCGTGCCACCACCTCGACTAATTTTTTTATATTTTAGTAGAGACGTGGCTTCACCATGTTGGCCAGGATGGTCTCGATCTCCTGACCTCGTGATCCACCCACCTCGGCCTCCCAAAGTGCTGGGATTACAGGCGTGAGCCACTGCGCCCTGCCAATGTGCTGGAAATTTTAGGTCACTACTTGAATGATTATTTTTCGGTTTAGCAAACATTTTTAGCTGATTTAGTTTTTTAAATGCTTAAAATTAACTTTTGTCTTTCTACATAAGTAATACTTGTTCTTTGTAGAAAAATTAGAAAAGTATGCAATAAAAAGAAGAATATATAAATAATCCATGATCCCAACACTCAGAAATAATCACTTCAATTATATTGTAGATATTCTCCCAGACTGATTTTGTACATAACACACACACACGTAGTTATTAAACAAATATGAGATTTTAGTCTATATCCTGTTTGATAAACTGCTTACTTTATTCAGCAATATTTGGTGTACCACCAGTTTGGAATATAATGATGAAATTTACTAGACCAACCATGGTAAACAGAACTAAGACCTAGCTGATTTTATCTTTGCTTTAGTAGAGGATCCACAACAGTATGATATATCATATTTGCTTCATTCTGACTTAGAGGGAATCTTGACTCTTTTAAACTTGACAAACTTACTCAAGCTCCATAGATAAAACTGAGATAATATGTTGGATAATATTCAAGAAAGTTTATAGTTCTTGAAAGCAAACTGTATAATTGAAGAAATAACTGAAGCCTGAGAACCTATGTTATCTTGATTGCTTAATTATATTGATCAGTTGTACCAAAATCATTCAATAAGCCATGTAACTCCACATAGACTCTAACTATAAACCTCAAAGAAACATAGGAAAATTTGAGGCAGAGGAATCAGTCACAACATATGAAGACACGTGACCCAGCTATTCACCTTTCATTCACATAATTCGCATGGTGAAGACACAGACCTACTATGTCCTGTTTAAACAAATTTTCTTTATTATAGCAATGATTCATATCATCTTTCAAAGGATTTAAAAATAGTCAGTGTGTGAAGGGCATTTGGAGATTTAAGCTTTCCCTGTTGCATGGTTCACTGCTAATATATCTGGGATATATCTATATTGGCACAAACATAACCAGTGAAATAATGTTTCAAACATGACATTTTTAATGTGGAACAGAAAAGTGTGACCTAATGTTAATTACAGATGTCAATTATATTTGTGTTGTTTAGGGAACATTATGTCATTGGCAGTGTATTAAAAGATAGGCAGCCATAATTTGAAATCATTTTGGCAAGTTACTGTCTGTAATGGAAAGGAACAGTGGCTGCCATCGACTAATCTCCCAAAGACATCAGCAAGCTTAGTGGTCCTGAAAATAAATTAGAAATCATTCGAAAAAATAAGAACCTTTGAAAAAATATGACTAAGTTGTGATGACTTGGGCTAAGAACAAAGAGGATTTTATGATCTTACTGTTGTCTTTAAGCTTAAGGAGGGTGATCATAAAGAAGATGGTGACCAGCTGCTCTACAGGGTACAGCAGGAAATGGCTTAACTTGCAAGACAAATTTAAGTTGACATAATGTAAGAACTACTTGACAGCATTGAATTTTAATCACTTAAAATAGGCTCCTAAGGACAGCTGAGGGAAATGTCGTCTTTGAAAATCTTTAACGTTATGATTATGATAAGCATTACAATTGGCTGCTGGGGTTTCAGTAAGTTCCTATCTAGAAAGAGAGCTGGTTTGAGGCAGGATTACTAAATGAGCCCAAAACTCTTCCTGCTCTCCCTTTTGGTATCATCCCATACAGCCACTCCAAAAGGATTCCAACCAAATGACTGGTTAATTTCTTAATTCATTCAACAGAGTTGAGTGTCTACACCTTGCTCCAGTATGTGGATTGATTGCATTGATTTATTTGCCCAAAATATATAGATGTAACACTTTTCATTGGATCCTGCATTTATGGGAATCTTTCTTATTAATTGGTATTTCTTTTTCTGTGCTGTAAAATAATAGGTCTTATGTATATAACACAGGTATCACAACATAAGGTGTTGCCTAGGAAGATATTAAGAATACAAAATGTATTTCTTATAACACTGTGGAGAAATAGGTGGTGTTCAGACCATCTAGGATTTCAAGATATTCAGAAAAGAAAGAGATTATCATTCTGGTAAATTTGCATCTTTTATAACTTAAAAGTTTTTATTTGTTTCTAGATTTATTACAGGAAACCACCACATAACATGGGTTTAAAAGAAATCCCGTGTAACATAAAAGCTATTCTAATGATGATGTCTAACTACTAAGATAAGAGACTCACCAGAAACAGCTTAGAGAGCCATTGAATTCAGTGGGAGATGTATGTGAGCATCTCAGAAGAAAATATAGGCATTGGGTTCTTAAATATGATAAAAGAGAATAATTAAGAGACTGGTAGTTATTGACAGTCTCAAAAAATAAAGCAGTTAAAGGAATGAATTTCGACAGTAAGAAATGAAACACACTGGGTGATTTTTTTAAAAAAAAAGATGAGAGCTCTTAAAAAGGGAAAGGAAATTATACAAATGCAATTAATTCTATTTGAAAGGCAGTCTATACCACTCACTATTTCAATATTCCTTCTGAAAGTGGTGAGGCGCTCAGATTCTGTTTCTTTATATCAGGAAGTCAATTCTTTCAGGCCTATTCAGCCTCATCAAACTGAGTCTCCCACTGAGAAGCATCATTAGATGGCAGCTCTCCCAATCTTCCACCTGAGAAAGGGCCACTGAATTCACAGATTTTTATCCCCCACTGCACTCTCTCATATCCCACTGATTTCAAAGGGAGCTGTGTATATCGAAGACAAATGCAAGGAGGCAGAAAGGGATGCTTGGATCCTTATATTCCTAAAAGCAAACACAGTTGTATAAGGAGGATCAATATTTTTCTACATTAGTTAATCGGGTGAATTGTACATAGCACAGGTATTTATCAAGAAATGATGCTTTAATTGATTAATTTCATTCTTTTATTTATAAATTTATCTGTAGGCAGAGACACCTACATCCTTTTAAAAAAATTATACTGTTCATGTTAGTACAATGTAGCATATTTTCCTTGTATGTTAAGGTTTGGGTTCCATGACCAATACCTGTAAGTTATACTTAAATATGTCACAATTTAATTCTGGTAATATCATATCACATTGTACCCATTTTATATAAACTGCTTCACCTTATGCAACAGGTGTAGTCATGAAAGTTTTGGTAACAATTTAATTTTTATCAATAAAAAAATCTGTCCCAAGTGTCCTAAATAAGCAGAGTATTTAAAGGAAATTTAGGTTGAATCTTTCTTAAAACAAATAATCCTCTGGAAAAATCATGAAACTTTCCTTCTATATATATGTTTACTGTATGTTCTTAAAGCAGTATAAACATAAGCAATTTTATGCACATATTTCTATGGCTAGAGTCAGACACTGACTTAATAAGTATCTGACCTTATTTTCAGTTCTCTTAATGTTGATATTCCACATTTGGGTCATTTTGTGTAAGATATCTATCAATATGGTTTTTTCTTTTCAACTTTTACTTTAGAATCAGTAGTACATGTGCAGTTACAAAGGTATCTATCAATATGTTCTAATGGATGTTTTTACTTTTATTGCTTTGGTATTTCTTTTAATGGACAGTACATACAGTATACTTGGTATTTGTTTTTAAATAAAATATACTGAATAAAACGTTAAGCTCTATTTAGGTAAGGATTAAAATTAGTAAAATTCATTTCCCCCTATCATTATTACTAATTGAAGACGAAAAAATATATTTTGTTTCTTTTCAAATATTTATATTTCCAGATAAAGTAAACACTTTTGCTACTTATCTAGTATCGAGTGTCTAGACATCATAATGTATAGCTTTTCAATAAAATGCACATCTACTTTTTATACATTTATCTACACAAATAATAATGAATGCATTCTTATAAACCATTCAAACAATACATAATTTCCAGTTTCTTTGCTTGCTGTTCCGCCAATCTGCAATACTCTCTTACTTCATTTCAGTCTCAGCTTGAATGTCACTTCCTCTGAAATACCTTTGCTGTCCAGTACTTGCTATTGTATATCTATTTGTTTATTACCTGTCACCAATGAGACACTCTGTAAAGGTGGGGTGAGAGGCATGATGTACTTTTATTCACTATCTCCTAATTCCAAGAACAATGCCTAGCATATATTAGACATATAGCTTGAATTCAATGGGTAAATGAATGGCAGACCCCCAAAAAAGTGCCTTTCAAAGAGGTTTTACGAAGTATTACTAACATAGAAATGCACAAACTTCATGAGTTTGAAATTAAGCAGCCAATCTTATGTAACTCTTTTGATGTGACATCATACATTTTAAAGGCATAAAAAGCACAGATTATACATAATAGAAATTCGGATAGATCTTGTACCACCTGTGTGCTGTTACATGGCTCCAAGTTCAGCACAATTACCAAAAACCAACATGATATCAGGATCTCCAAATCAACAAATGCCAACTTCTGAAGCCTCAAATGCAAAACATAAATTCTGAGGCAAGGGTAAATCATATACGATGCTGATTCAGACATGATCTTTAATTGTTTCAGGTTTATAGTTGTCACTGGATCATTGATGTCAATGAATCCTTTCCACAGTTAAAATGATTACTATACTTCATCCAAGGATCCCTGTGAATCTTCATGAATTTAAAATTTGAAACAGGATGAGAAGTATTCAGAGGAGTGACAAAAATTATTTTTAAGTGAAAACATACAACTGGCTAACTGTTGTAATATCTTGTTGGAACAAATAATCTTTATGGTAAAAATTTTTCTGATTATTAGAATTCCCAAATGAAAAATAGCTTTTCCAGAGTGACAGTCAGTTTCTCATTTCCAAATTATGTAATCTTAAGTGAAGCATTGTTTATTATAGAAGCAATTCTTGAATTAGATCAAAGAATGACTATTTTATTATAAACTTATATTCTGGGGTACACTAATTATTTGGGACATTAATACTACACAAAATATGTAAATTTGTTATTAAATAATTTGGGGAAACATTTTTGAAAATCAAGTATTGATGCCACAGAACCACTAATACGTAAATATGCATTGTGTTGCCCCTAAATGAGAACATACTATGCATAAAGAGGTTCCTTATTGATTTACCATGGAATTCTGTTTTCAGAGAGCATCTATTGACAGTAGTGTTCCAAGTAGTACTATCTGTTAGATAATACTAAAGTTGATGAACTTTAAGACACTTTCCAAAATTCTGTTTTTAGATGTTTTATAAAGTCAACTCCTTAGAGCCCAGACAGCAGAGATCATCTAAGCAACTATCTCTGAACTACGCATCCCATTTCAAAAAAAAAGAGGTTTTAAATTTTATCTCTGCCTAATACTTTATTCAAAACCAAAAATGGTTTGAGAGCTTAAAATAAACATCAAATATCTATAGATATCGTATTTCAAAATCATTCAACAAAATTGTGTTTGGGAGGCTGAGACAGGAGAATTGCTTGATCCCAGGGAGGCAGAGGTTGCAGAGAGCCGAGATCGTCCCACTGCACTCCAGTTTGGGCCCCAAGTAGGAAACTCCATCTCAAAAAACAAAATTAATTAAAAAAATATTAATTTCTTATGGTAGTGTGAGTTTACTTTTATGTTATTTTCCTGCAAAAGGACATATGGTTAGGCTATTGTGTCGAGTGCTGAATAATTTATATTAAAATAGCTGCTTTATAACCTAAATCCATTATATATTTATTTATGTATCTTATAGTAAGTGAATTATGGTCATTTAATTCCTTTGTAACCTTAAACTTAATGAAAAAAAATCTTGATTACAATAGGTATATTGGTCAGTAAAAGTGTTGTATCTCTCACTTATTTTAATAATAAATTTATTGTTGAAAACTACCTTTATGTCAAATTTTTAAGAATCTAACACAGACATATCTCAGGCAATGTTTCTTTGCATAGGTTACAAATGAAATATGCAAACGTATTAAAAACTGCAAAATGAATAATATTTCAAATAAAAGTTATTTTTAATGTCAAACTGTTAATTAAAGTAGAAAAACGAAGTAAACAATGCTCTGAGAGAGAGCATAAAAAAAATAAAGTAACAGTATTAGACAGCACATGCTGTTATGCGTTTTGATGGCACAAGACCTTACCACAATCCAATCCTGAGAAAATGCTCAACAAGATACAACCTAATTCATTTGATGAAAGGCAGAGTTGAAAAAAAAAAATGAGTGGTAAATGGCAAATGTGCTTTTTGAAGTACCTGGGAATAAATACAGAAAGTGCAATCATGTCATCATTACTTTGTAAAAATATGTACAGTGGAAATAATAGATACAATGATGATAACTAATGAACTAAGGATAATGACAAGGAGTAAATTAAAATGCATATGCCAACTAAGCAGAGGGTAAAGGTTTTAAGGACCAAAAATCTACATAAAAACAATGAAAAAATAAGTGAGTAAAATATCCATTATAAACAAGCTTCCTTTTCCCTAATATTAGCCCCTGGCTTGCAAGGTGGTATTTACACTTGGTTGTGAGGCCACATCATAGCCCCAGCAACATAATGTTTAGCAATTATACAAATTTCAATATACTCAGCACTCAACATAAGTAATGAGGGCCACCTCCAAATCACCAATTTCATTCAACACTTTCAAATAAACAATATGTGGTTTGACAATATATGGGTTTGCCCTTCCTTTTGCTTTAACAAAGTGGTCAACAAAGTGCTATTAGTGCAACTTACAGTCTCTGAGTCAGTGTGAATGATTAGAAAGTAGGTTAGAGGTATTTTTAAAATACAGTTTTTTCTTCACTCCAACCAAATAAAGAAGTTAGAGCCTTAATTGAAATGGTTACTTATATACAATATTAATGCATATATGGTTAAGGATTTTGTCAGCATTTCTATTCAACTAACCTTGTTTCAAAGAATAAACAATTATGCTTTCAAAAACTAATGACAAATTTAAATGAGATACTCAAATAATGTTTTTCAAATAGTTAAAAATGTTCTCCCTTTCAAGAATATTAGGCAAAGAAAATTCAAAGATGCACTTAAAAATAGACCAAAACAAAGATATGCTAATTTTACTAATACTTTAAGAAAAAATTTCACTGAAAATTTTCCTACTTAGATTAGGTATACATTGGAAAATGTATGATGATCAGAATTTCTTTGCCATATGTCAGTGCTAACCACATATCTCTGTAGAATTAGGAACAGGAAGAATGCAGGAAATTTATGTGGCATAAATTTACACCTAAAACCATGTGGAGCGTGCACTGTCTCAATCAACCTGGTTTTTTTCCTCATTTAGTGGTTCTCTACTTTAACCCTGGATTGAGTCTGATATAGTTATGATTTACGATTGGTGGGAGGGGCTAGGACTAAGCTGAAAAGGTAAAGGGAATAAAAAGAAGATTGTCCAATTCTCTTTCTCTGACAATAGCCATCAGCAAAGCTAACTAGAACCTGAATTAGCTTGAGATGTTAGTAAAACACGTGACAGCAAAGAGGTTTACATTTTCTCTTCTAAAAAGTTTAAGCTATTCTAAAATGGACTAGGTTCAATATCTGGCCCAAATTATATCCCCATAATGATCTAGACCTAACTTGTTTTCCTTCTCTTTTCGCATTTTTTTTTTTTTTGAGACGGAGTCTCGCTCTGTCGCCCAGGCTGGAGTGCAGTGGCCGGATCTCAGCTCACTGCAAGCTCCGCCTCCTGGGTTTACGCCATTCTCCTGGCTCAGCCTCCCGAGTAGCTGAGACTATAGGCGCCCACCACCTCGCCTGGCTAGTTTTTTTGTATTTTTTAGTAGAGACGGGGTTTCACCATGATAGCCAGGATGGTCTCAATCTCCTGACCTCGTGATCCGCCCGTCTCGGCCTCCCAAAGTGCTGGGATTACAGGCTTGAGCCACCGCGCCCGGCCCTTTTCGCATTTTCTTTAGATTCAGCCCAGGGTCAGAAATCCAGGCTCCTTTGCCCATCTAATAAGAAAGAATGAAAGTTGAAAGCCACTCTCAGAAATGGACATGTAAGGAGACATACCCAGGTAACACGGACACAATTCCGCTTTAGTATTTTGAATACTGTCATTAATCAGAGTGGTTCTCTTCTGACATTGATTCCAACCGTCTCACCAACAGTAAAAGGAGCCATTAATGAAAGTCTGCTTATCAGTAGCCCTTTTACATTAGATTATTTCTACATCAAAGTAATTCTTTCAAGTTAAAGGTGATAGCAAAAGAATTCAAACCTGAACCATACTGATGCTATAGATATAACTACTAATTTACAGTAAATCAAACAATAGAAAAACATGCTGAATTACATCACAGGTATGCAGTCAGACAAATACAGAATGCATCTATAAGACACAAATATTGAAAGAAAAAAATAAAGAGGGAAAGGAAATGACTCTGGATGAAAACAAATCGAAGAAATAAACCAAATGCAACATTTTTTAACTTTTATTTTAAGTTCAGTGGTACATATGCAGGTTTATTACATAGGTAAACTTGTGTTAAGGGGGTTTGTTGTACAGATTATTTCATTACCTAGGTATTAAGCCTAGTATCCATTCATTATTTTTCCTAATCATGTCTCTCCTCTCACCCTCCATCCTCCATAAAGTCCCCGTGTGTGTTACCCTCTACGTGTTTATGTGTTCCCATGATTTAGCTCCCACTTATAAGTGAGAACTTGCTGTATTTGATTCTCTATTCCTGTGTTAGTTTGCTAAGAATAATGGCCTTCAGCTCCATCCATGTCCCTACAAAGGACATAACCTCATTCTTTTTTTATGGTTGCATAGTGTCCCATGGTGTACATGGGGTGCATTTTCTTTATCCAGTCTATTGATGATGGGAATTTAGGTAGATTCCATGTATTTGCTATTGTGAATAGTACTGGTGCATGCATTTGTCTTTATAATAGAATGATTTCTATCCCTTTGGGTATATACCCAGTAATGGGATTGCTGGGTTGAATGGCATTTCTGTCTTTAGGACTTTGAGGAATTGTCACACTGTCTTTCACAATGGTTGGACTAGTTTACACTCCCACCAACAGTGTAAACATGTTCCATTTTCTCCACGACCTTTCCAGTATCTGGGTTTTTTTTTTTTTTTTAACTTTTTGATAGTAGCCATTCTGACTAGTGTGAGATGTTATCTCATTGTGATTTTGATTTGCACTTCTCTTATGATCAGTGATATGATTTGACTGTGTCCCCACTCAAATCTCATCTTGAGTTATAGTTCCCATAATCCCCACATGTCCTGGGAGGGACCTGGTGAGAGGTAATTGTATCATGGGGAGTTTACCTCCATGCTATTCTCATGATAGTAGTGAGTTCTCACGAGATCTGATGGTTTTATAAGGGGCTTTTCCCCCTTTTGCTCAGCACTTCTCCTTACTGCCGCCATGTGAAGAAGGACATGTTGTTTCCCCTTTCACCAGGATTATAAGTTTCCTGAGGCCTCCCAAGCCCTGCAGAACTGTGAGTCCATTAAAACTCTTTCTTCTATAAATTACCTGGTCTTGTGTATGTCCTTATAGCAGCATGAGAATGGACTAATATAGTCAGTGATGTTGAGCTTTTTTTTCATCTGATTGTTGGCTGCATGTGTGTCTTCTTTGGAAAAGTGCCTATTCATGTCCTTTGCTTACTATTGTATAGTGTTGTTTGTTTTCTTCTTGTAAATTTGTTTAAGCTCCTTATAAATTCTAGATATTAGATCTTTGTCAGATGCATAGTTTGCAAAAATTTTCTCCCATTCTGTAGGTTATCTGTCCACTATGTTGATAGTTTATTTTGTTGTGCAGAAGCTCTTTAATTTAATTAGATCCCATTTGTCAATTTTTGCTTTAGTTGTGATTGCTTTTAGTGTCTTTCTTATGAAATCTTTGCCCATGCCTATGTCCTGAATGGTATTGCCCAGGTTTTCTTCCACAGTTTTTATAGTTTCAGGTTTTACATTTAAGTCCTTAATCCATCCCAAGTTAGCTTTTATATACCGTGTAAGGAAGGGGCCCAGTTTCAGTCTTCTGCCTATGGCTAGCTAGTTAGCCCTGCACCATTTATTGAATAGGAAATCCTTTTCCCATTGCTTGTTTTTGTCAGCTTTGTCAAAGATAAAATAACAGTAGGTGTGTGGTCTTATTTCTGGGTTCTCTGTTCTTTTCCATTGGTCTATGTGTCTGTTTTTGTACCAGTACCATGCTGTTTTGGTTACTGTAGCCCTGTAGTATAGTTTGAAGTTGGTAGTGTGATGCCTCCAGCTTTGCTCTCTTTGCTAAGGATTGTGTTGGCTATTCAGGCTCTTTTTTGGTTCCATACAAATTTTAAAATAGTTTTTTTCTAGTTCTATGAAGAATGCCAATTATAGTTTAATAGGAATAGCATTGAATCTATAAATTGCTTTGGGTGGTACGGCTATTTTAACAATATTGATTCTTCCTATCAATGAGCATGAAATGTTTTTCTATATGTGCCATCTCTGATTTCTTTGAGCAGTAGTTTGCAATTCTCCTACAGATTTTTCACCTTCCTAGTTACTGTACTCCTGTGCATTCTATTCTTTTTCTGTCAGTTAGGAATGGGAGTTTCTTCCTGATTTAGTTCTCAGCTTGACTCTGGGTGTACAGGAATGCTAGTAATTTTTGCACATTGATTTTGTTTCCTGAGACTTTGCTGAAGTTGTTTATCAGCTTAGGAAGCCTTGGGGCTGAGACGGTGGGATTTTCTAGATATAGGATCATGTCATCTGCAAACAAGGATAGTTTCACTCTCTCCTAAATAAATGTAAGACAAATTAAGAAACAATTAAAACAAACTTAAGAATTAAGAAATAATTAAAACAAACTTAAGAAATAAATAAACCAAATGCAATTTTTTAATCATGATTCAAACAAGTCAGTCAAAAAACCTACTCACAGCATTTAGGGAAAATTAAATACTGATTGTATATTAGATGACATTAATAATGTAACATTTTTAAAGTGTGAAGCTGCTACTGTGATTATTTTTGAAGCCCTAATTTCTGAGAGATATATACTGAAGCTTAGATTTTAGATTTCAAAATGCAGTCTGAGATTTGCTTGAAAACAACTTACTGGTATATATAGGTGAAATAAGATTAAATAGTTACTGATATTAAGTATGAATAAAATGTATTCATTATATTCATTTCTTTAGGTTTGTTCAAAATTTTCCACAACAAAAACTTCTAACAAATAAATAATAGCGATGATGGCAAGAGTGTGCTTGTGTGTGTTTGAGTGTGTGTTTGTGTGTTTATATATTTTGAGATGAATAATCATCAGCTAAGTTGAGAATTTCTCTTTCTCTGCTGTAAGTGACTAATTTCTCCAACAGGCTTCCCTGTTAAAATATTATTTTACTTTGTCAAAGATCTGCATTATAGAAACAAATGTTAAAGAAACAATGCTGAATATTGGCTCATAGAGACGAAGCAAAGAGAAGGGAGGATTACTAAAGTATATAATTTCAGTGTAGTTATACAAGGTAAGTTTATATTAAAAATGGGACTCTTTAATAAACATTTAGTAAATATCACATTAAAATGTAAATGACTGAAAAATATTCCCCTGAGATTATAAACAAAAATAGGGACCTATATTATCACTTCAATTCAGCATTGTACTAGAAATCCTGACTAATACAATAAGATAAGAAAAACAATTTTAATCTAAAAATTAGAAAGGGAAAAATAAAGCTTTTATTAACTACATATGACACATGTTAATGGAGAAAACGCAAAAAGAATTTATCAGTACTCACAAGTTAATTTATCAATGCCATTCCATTAAAAAGTCAATATGCAAAATCAATTGTATTTATACATACTAGCAACAAGTAATTAAAAATAAAATGTATAAAATGATACTATGTATAATAGCATTCAAAACATAAAAATTCTAGGAATAAATTTCTTAAAAGGCATATACTAATGCTACACTGAAACATAGAAAACGTTAGTGAGTACAATTGAAGATTAAAAGATAATATAATAGAAAATACCATCTTCATGAATTGGAGTGCTACTAGATTCAATTTTGTAAAAATGTCAGTTTTCCCTAATTGATCTATTTATTTAATATAATTCCAATAAAAATCTCAGAAGCCTTTTGTTTTCATAAAAAGTCAATTCAAAAATATATATGAAAATGCCAAGGAAATTCAAGACAAACTAGAAGAAGTACAATGTTAGGGGTTGTTCACCACCAGATATAAAGATACATTGCAAGCTAGAGTAATTAAAGCAGTATTGCTGAAAAAGATAGGCCAAAAAAAAATCAATAAAACAAAATAGAAAGTGTAGAAACAGACCGGCCTATATGGCGAGTTGATTTACAACAAAAGTAGCATGGCAGTGCAGGGCATGTTTTTTAGGAAATGATGATGGATCAATTAGATGTGCATATGGAAAACAGTGAGTCTTCACCTACTTCATACTGAAGTATTCCAAATATTTTGTAGATCTAATGTGAAAGATATTTTAAAAACTATCCTTAGATGGAAGAATGTAAACAGGACAGCAAATGCATGAACCACAAATTAAAAATTGTTAAATCTGATTATATCACAATTAAAAGTTTATTTTTAATCAATAGAAAAAATTAAAAGAGTAAAGAGGCAAATCCAAGAGTAGGAAAATATATCAGATTGAGAAAGAGAGAGACACACAATGGTAAAGAGAGAGACAGATATAGACATAAATGTATCTCACAATGCATTTGTATCCAGAATACACAAAGAATTTCTATAAGTCAATAAGAAAGTAGAAACCCAGTTAAAAATGGAAAACTTTGCTGATTAGGCACTGCTCAAAAGAGAAAAACTAAAATGCTACCAAACATGACATGCTTCACCTTATTAGTCAGTTAAAACTAAATGGATTACTGCCACACACCCCAGAATAACCCTAAGATAACGGGTTAATAAAGATGCAAAGCAAGTAGAATTCTCATACTCTTCTTCTGGAACTATAAATTGGCACAACACTTTTGGACGGCAGTTTGGAAATATCTACAAGTGCTGAACATATGCATCACCTATGGTCAAGTAATTTCTCTCTATGGATATATGCACCAAAATGTATGTTAAAAATGTTCATGGCAGGACTATTCATAATAGAACCAAAGGGGCAACAACCCAAAGATACAGCAGTAGAATGGATAAATAAATTATAGTATGTTCAAGCAATGGAACACCATATAACAACAAAAATGATTGGATCTCACAAATTCAATGTCGAATAAAAAGAGCAAGCACACAAAAAGTACATACAGTATGATTTATCTACAGTATATAAATTTCAAAATCAGGCATACATGATGTATGGTGCTAGAAGCCAGCATAGTATTGACACTGAAGGGTGGTAGTGACTGGTGCCTCTGGACACAGGTAATGATTTTTTTCTTGATTTTTTCTTTTTACTTTGTCAAAGATCTGCATTATAGAAACAAATGCTGAAGAACCAATGCTGAGTATTGGCTCATAGAGACAAAGCAAAGAGAAGGGAGGATTACTAAAGTATATAATTTCAGTGTAAGTTATACAAGGTAAGTCTTGACTGTATAGATGCAGTTACCTTATTTTAAAAAATCCATCCAGCAATATATTTATTATTTATGTGCATTTATATATACATATATATGTAGTTGAATTAAAAGTTGAATTTTAAAAATGGAAACAATATTTTTGCAAGAGTCATACGTGTCACTTTGTAGGAAGCAGTCACTATTATGTTTTCATATATGAAACTGGAATATTTGAGGTAAAATAAAAGAGTTGTGTAATTGGAGAAATCCTGGATCATTTGAGTTACAAATCTCTGCAGCTAGTTCCACAAAATACTTGGAAATTTAGTAACCCTCTATAATTTCACTGAAAGGATGTGTATAAGTACTGTTAGAAGTGACTGATAGTTGTCACTTATCTATATGTCTCACTTATCTATATGACTCACTTACTATATGTCACCTATGAGATATATATGTTTTTGTTTGTCCGTTCGTTCGTTTTTGAGACAGAGTCTTTCTTGTTCTGTTGCCCAGGCTGTAGTGTAGTGATAGGATCTTGGCTTACTGCAACCTCTGTCTCCCAGATTGAAGTGATTCTTGTGCCTTAGCCTCACAAGTAGCTGGGATTACAGACGTGTACCAGCACATCTAGATAATTTTTGTATTTTTAGTAGAGACAGGGTTTCACCGTGTTGGCCAAGCTGGTCTCGAACTTCTGACCTCAGGTGATCCACCCGCCTCAGCCTCCCAAAGTGCTGGGATTATAGGGTGAGCCACCGTGCATGGCCAAGATATATACATATGTTTTTAATCTAGATATGCATAAATCCGTTTTTTTAGGTTAGAAATATTAATGAAGAAAAATGATTGCATTATTATTTTTCTTTATTTACTCTACCATATTAGTGCTTGACTACTTCATTTGTTTCCTGTAATTATGTCCTCTGAGACATGACTACGCCTATTGATTCAAATACACAGAAGTTTTTGGGAATGAATCCATATAAGGCAAAAATATTTCCAATGGGCAAATATAAATTTCATGGCTAGACCAATTTTTGTGCAGATAACACTGCAATCATCAATGGTTGATCTTGTAGTTTTAGGGTTAAGCCCTGCATCAATATAGATGTGAATTTCCTTTCCAAATAGCCGTTCTGCTGGAGTTTCTCTTGTCGTCAATCAGTTTCATTTTTGATCAAAGAGCAAGCATGGAGATTTGGATCACGATGAACTACTGATTCCAAACTTCCTAAATACTACTAATCCTCTCATTTTTAATGTAGGTATTTTGGATATGATATAATCATTTATTTCAACATTTCCCTCCTTCAAAATTGTTGAAGGTTTATATTTAAATATATTTTACCTCTGTGTAAATTTGCTTTATTTAGCAGTAAGCATAGAATTCTGCAGTTATGGGCATAAAACAAAATGAAAATACTCCACAAATAAAAGGCATAAGTATAGCATTATTATTTAGGTATAAGTATAGCATTATTATTATTATCTATCTATTCAACATTCTTTTCCACAGAACACTGAAGGTAAAACTTAGTCACTGAATGATCAGCTACCAATTAAATAAATTTTGTTAATGCCTTTTCATTAACATGGCTTTTGTTAATATGTTAGTAGCTACATATTTTCTCTTAAAGTGGTAAATAAAATGCAATGTCTCAAGCCACATATTAAAATCAGCCTCATAACTGTGTCATTATACTTCTTGCTTTATAGATATTTAAAGTTTAGAATATGAAAAATGAATATGAAATATATGTTCTAATTTGTCTCATATAGGCATTGTTGGTAGAGTTGCTATTTTTTTTGTTGTTGTTGAGACGGAGTCTCGCTCTGTCGCCCAGGCTGGAGTGCAGTGGCCGGATCTCAGCTCACTACAAGCTCCGCCTCCCGGGCTTACGCCATTCTCCTGCCTCAGCCTCCCGAGTAGCTGGGACTACAGGCGCCCGCCACCTCGCCCGGCTAGTTTTTCGTATTTTTAGTAGAGACGGAGTTTCACCATATTAGCCAGGATGGTCTCGATCTCCTGACCTCGTGATCCGCCCGTCTCGGCCTCCCAAAGTGCTGGGATTACAGGCTTGAGCCACCGCGCCCGGCCTAGAGTTGCTATTTTTAAGAGAAAATCTCATTTCTCTCTTTAAGTTTTCCTAAAATGTGGGAAACCCTAAATTGTATAGGAACATGTAAGTAGTGTTTGTTTCTTCCAGTAAGTAGGTTGTTTGATTTCCCAGAGGGCAGGTGGTAAGCGCAGGGAGGAAGTAAGGCAAGGCTTTGTGGGAATTATTTGAGCCTTAAAGAAATTTAGAAGGTTTGGAAGTTAAATAAGGTTCAAGTTGGTTCTTATTGTGAATGTCTAAACTGTTTTTCCCTTCCTTGGTGAAGTGCCATAAAGTCAGGTGTGAATAGACTGTGAAATGGGCTTTTCTTGTGTAGCAAGCTTCAGCCAAATGGTGATTTTGTTTAAACACGTATGGCAGCAGCCTGTTTTGTGGGAAAGTTTTATATATAAACCTGAAAAACGGATCAAATGGAAATTATTCCTAAATTGTATTTAAATCATGGGATAAATCTTCATTTTCTTCTACTATATTTAGGCATTTTTAGCCTAATTAGTAAAGATTTGAGCTATGTATACTTAAAAGAATGTATTTTAATGTAATATAGATTAAGTTTTAAGTATTAATAGGTATACACAGAAAAACAACAATGTAAAGTGTGACTAAAAAACCACCTAAGTAAAAGAGACAAAGAATTGATTGTGCATTTGTCATACTGATGGCTCATTACAGAAGTTACTATGAAACAAACATGGTTGACATTTTCAATTAAGAAAACAAGAAAAAGCAAAAATGAATGCTCACATGGGTTTTCTTAAGGGGTTATTAATAATGGTAATTCTTATCAGGGTTTCTGTTTTATAAAATGAATACATGCTTATTATAGAAAATATGATAAAAACTATAGTAATAATAACATGTATTTAAAGACTTGTGTATTCTGGAATGTTGTATTGTTGTATTAGTTCTTACAATAACCTTATGAGGTAGCCATTATAATTATTTAACATATTACAAAACAGAAAACAGATATATAACTTCACTTTTTACATAAGTTACACAGCTACTAAGGGGCAAGGCTGGGATTCAATTATATCTCTCTTTGACTCTATATTATAAACCTATATTATATGACTCTATATTATGAAAAGTAGGAAAAAAAGAAAATAAAAATTGCCTACAATACCACAATTCTAATATAGCTACCTATATCTCCAGACCAACATGTAAAATATTTATAAATTCAGTATGGTTAAATGATAGTTATTGTGATTTTTACTTAAAATTAAAATTCCTAATGAGTCCTTTGTATTCCCAATTATCAAGGCTCTACTAGGATGTGTTGCTCAGAAAAACGTGATCAAAACTTATTCCATTTTCTAATTGAAAACTTTGTACTAAGTTAACGGAGATGACATTGCTACTTTTCTTTCGTCGTTTTTTCATGAATGCACTGATGAACATAAGATTGGTGGTCTTAAAATACAGGCTGCATTCTTTTTCATCCCACTTTGTTGATCCATGTCCTTCTTACCAGTTTCAATGTAGATGGTCCAAGAATAGCACCTAACTATAAATCATCAGGTTTGATTTATTCTGCCTTTAAAGTTGTATGCCTTTCTCAGACCTTGGCCACAACAGGCTCCGAGTTAATGTCCTTTGCAACCTCTGGGAAGAATGTTGGGGATTTAGTAAATATTAAATGTTGCTTGTTGAGTGTTTAGAAGCGACTTATTTCAGGGCTACAAGATCAAACTCCTGTGCTTAAAATGTTTGATGATCACCCAAGCCACACCCCTATGGCACATTGTTTATGAACTTGAACTATTCAAGTTCAGTGTGATAGTTAAGATGGTGCACTGATTGGTGGTCATGGTCCACAGAAGTGAAATTGAAACCTGCCTGTAGCCATTGAAGGAACCACCCAGTATTTAGGAGCTGCTGAAGTACAGAGAAAGACCATGACAAGGTTGAGTTGATGTACTTATGTGTTTTGTTTGCTTTCAAAATAGTTTCAGCAGGATAACCTTGATGCTTATGAAATAATTTTATGGAAGAATAGCCATATCAATCATTTTTACTTAATAAAGATGCATTGATTTATTTGGGCTTAAGACTTTCTGCTTAAAGAGGGACCTCCGAAATTTATAGAATAAGAAAAATCAAGAAAATCTGGCATGAAAAGCATTATTGAACCAAATGAAGTTGTCTTACGTTGTACTGGATTTATTGTCATTGCTAACAGTTTTTTTTTCTTTATTATATACAATGAAATCAAACCACTTCTGACACAAATGAGCACAACTATGTAATATTTTATTAATACTTCTTCAAGAAAATTATCAGATAGTGATAAGACAAAATCAGAAACCATGGCCTAATTTCAACTTCCACCATTGAATTGTGGGGGTGAGCATGTCAATAATCTTTGTTTTCTGGAATTGTAAAGTGGGTACAATTTGCAAATTTTTACAAATATTGCGGAAGATCTGAAGAACGAACCTGTCATTTTCATTTTCAAGGACGGGATGATTCTCACTCTTCTTAACATTGGACCCAAATGTTTGATAGAATATGGAGGGGAAGAAATAGTAATAATTCTCTGAAATATCATTGATTTGAGCAAAATAACCATATCCTCAATAATCACAAAACCACCAAAAGGAATAAGGGAAGGAGCTGATCTTTTCTTTCCCTTGTCCGACCTAAACACCAGTTCAATACTCTTGCCACTTTGGGGATAAATTAATCATATACAATTGGTTACAAATGTATCAAATACATATCAAATATATATGTATTAAATAAAAACATTTGGCTCCCTTTCCAAATTTTTCATCTGTAATTGGAATATTCTGTTTCACATAATCTACCACCTCAGAGCAGAAGCAAATATAGCAAGACATGAGGCATGGAGGTACCTCTCTGGAAAGCTAATAATTTCACCAACTGGCCTTCCAGGCCCTCCTTAAATCATTCTCCCAGTTGGGACTTCCGCGTGAATTCGGTGTCCCTTGTAGTAGAAATAACCTTTCTCTGTTGAATGAGGAGAGGAAAAGGGCAGAAGCCACCTTCTATGGGTGTATATGATTGTGTTTTCTCACCAACGTGAAATCACGGAATGATTTCTTTTCTGATTCCACAAATCATTCCACATTTTTCTTAAGAATTCCTTAAATCAGGATTACACCATCTTCTGCTAATTTAGAAAAAGTATCACTTTGGTTTTTATGGGAAATCAAGTAAACATTACCCTGCTTAATATTAGTCATCTATGATTCTGCAATAGAACATGTCCAATCAAAATATCTGTATGAGATTGTACTGCACAAAAGATAGAGACAGAGAGATTTACATATAAGAATTTCCTTGAAGACAAAAGTTCTATTAGGCTGGTGTGAAAGTAATTGCGGTTTTTGTTATTAAAATTGTAAAACCACAATTACTTTTTCAACAACCTAATGACTATAGTAATATCTGCCATAAGAAACTAAATAGATTTTAATCTGCACATCAAACCAGATATCCAGATAAACAAATTTGTCTTTCTCTGAATTATTTTTATTATAATCATCATCTATTATTCTTCTACATTGTCTTTATTTCTTCTTTATTAATAGATATCTGTATATAATTTAACCTACCACTTGCATTAAAAACAAACAAACAAAAACTTCTAAAAATTAGATGTCAGTTCTATCACCAGGTATTTTATCATGAATGTCACTATAAATTCTCATTGATTCCTGTTTATATTCATTGAAATTTGCCACAATTACTGTGACATATAGAAAGAGTACATAGTTTACTCAACACTACTAACTGGCTCTAACCTGGTGGTTTTTTTTTTTTTTTTTTTTTCTGCAAGTGTTGACTTATAAAGAGAGGGAAACTATAGAAAGTAAATGTAGTGAGAATTGTTTCATTTGTCATATAATCTCAGAAATTTAGGTATTCTTTTAATAGAATATCCCACATCTCAAAGGGATAGTCTCCGAATATTCCTCTGTTGATCATGTTATTGGGAAACAGAGTCTTACTACAAATTCAGGGCATCCTGTTTATGGTAGAGGTGCGCTTCTCATCTTTTCCATGTGTGTTGTATCTTTTCAGTAGGTGGTGAAATTTACAGTGAGCAACTGCCTGCCTGAAACCAGGATATGCAGAAATCAAGTACAAAGTCAAAAATAGGACACAAATACCCTTATCCCTAACCTCTTACTCAGTCCACAGCACTGATTTTCTCTTTGCCCTAAGGTAGCAATAGCAGGCATAGCTAGGTGCCAAGAACTTGTTCTTTCTGTCATCAAGAAATAAATGTCATGGGTAAAGGAGCTAAGCTAGTCACTGATTGTGAAGCACTTTGAAAATGGAAAACCAAACATAGTGTAAGTGCTAGATGATGCTATTATTCAGAAGGTAAGAAACTGAGTACAGAGCTATCATTATGATTATTTGTAACATGATTGAGCAACATAAGTTTCACTACGAAATTTATTTTAGTACAACAGCAGACCCTGAGGTCCTAACTGGAGGCTTTGATTATATTAACCAATTAGTAGCATTCTGATGCTTAAATATTTGCAGGGCATCACAAGACAATCATGATCATATAGGCAATGTATTTTTCTCATGTCACTCTATAAATGAGAAACACACTTCTGAATGGAGTAGTGCAGTGATCCTTAAAATGGAAACTTTGATGAAAGAACTGACAAAGAGTATAATGACTCATAGTACTTAAAGTAAGACATTTAAACACACTTCTCCAAAATTTTCCTACTGAACAGAGCCTCTTGTTTAGGGAAAACTGATACTACTATAACATAATCATAAATCTTTATGTATGACTCTGTTCAGAGAGTCAGCTTTACCACCCTTAGGAAAGAGCTCCCAGGAGTAACCGTAAAGCGAGGCAAGTGAAAGTGACAGGTCATTTTTATCTTAATCTCTTGGCTCTTGTTTATATTTCTTCCCCTTCAGGCATGACCTTTCTGTTTTATTTCATCTATCTAACTTTGACCTAGTTTTCAAAGTCCAACCCATGTCCCCAAATCCTCAATGAAGTCTTCACTGAGGAGTTCAGCTCACATTGACAGCTCCCTTTAATTAACTGGTCAGTATACAACATTAAAGTATGTTCCAACTTTTTCTTATAATTTTTAAACATACAGAAAATGGGAATTAATAGTTTAGAAACTACCCGTATATGCTACTGAATACATATAACACCAAATTCAACAATTGACATATTTTCTTATATTTAATTTTTTGCTAAACTATTTCCAAATAAGCTGTGGAGATGATACTTCATCACTAAGTGCATCAGCATACATTTCCTAAAAATAAAGATATTTTGCTACATGGTCCCAACACCATTGGCATACCTACGAAAATTAAAAATTATTCTATAGGTTGGTGCAGTAGCTCACACCTGTAATCCCAGCACTTTGGGAGGCTGAAGTGGGTGCATCATTTGAAGTCAGGAGTTCCAGACCAGCCTGGCCAATGTGGTGAAATCCCATCTCAAAAAACAAAAAGCAAAACAAAACAAAAAAAATGAGCTGGTCTGGGCGTGGTGGTGCGTGTCTGTAGTCCTAGCTATTCAGGAGCTTGCTTAACCCCGGGAGGCAGAAATTGCAGTAAGCCAAGATTGCGCCACTGTACTCCAGCCTGGGTGACAGAATGAGACTCTGTCTCAAAATAATAATAATAATAATAATAATAATAATAATAAATGATTCTATAATCTAAAATAGAGTCTGTATTAAAATTTGCACAGTTGTCCCAAATAGCAGTTAGATAGCTGGCTTTATTGAACCAGAGAATCCAATTAACATCACGTTTTGTATTTAGGGATTGATTGCTATGCGTCTTTCCATCTTTAGGTCTTTTTCCCACTCTTTGGTCAGAAACATACACTCACTTTTTAAAATCTTTTTGAAGATACTCAACCATGAGTTCTTAATAATATCCCACAACACGAATCTGTCTGACTGGTACCTTATGCTGTAATTTAAAGTTTATCTACACCTTGAATTTTCTGTAAAAGGAAAAAATAACTCAAAAGGTATGATTAAATTCTACTTAAATACTTTTGGCAAACAAATTTTATAGGTAATGCTGTCACCTATACATCATATGAGGAGTCACATAATTTTAGACTTTTTGACTAATAATGATGCTAATTTAGATCATGTTTAAGGTGATGGCTGAGAAAACTATTCTTTGAAAAACCTTACTTTTCCCTTTTTAGTTAGCAGGCAATGCTTCATAGTTCTAATATTTAATCTCCAACTTCTTTCCTGTTTTATATTTCCTGCTACATGTAACATTCTAAACATTGGCAACTATATTTGACATTATTTTCTATTAGCTACAGAGTCTGTAACATCACAGTGCTGAGCATTCAGTAAGTACCTAATGAATACTTATTAACTAAAGGATTTGCAACAAAATCTGACGTATCCTGGCTATTAATGACTCAATATTTGGCTATAGGTGGGTAGATTGCCCTAAGAAAATGTGCCTAACTTCTGCTTCCAGTTAAGATGAAATAGTTTTAGCAGACTGATGTTCCCACTAAGATTAAAAAAAATACAATTCAGATATTTCAGAGTTTCCAAGGCAGCCAAGATTTGAAAGGCCAAAATATCATAAATAAGTAATGTTAACTGAGGTGACTCCAATAATCTGTATACCTCTCTTCCTCTTGGGGCATATAGCAATTCTTGAAAGGAGTAGAATGAGAGGACAAGAATCCACAAAAGAAGGTTGCTAGAAGAAGCCACTAGGGCTGAAAATAATGTCATGAAACTAGAAAGACAAAAATTAGAGTTCACAAAACCCAAAGCAGTCAAGACATGAGGAACCAAGATCTGTAAGAAAAGTGAAGTTCAGAGACATTAATCTGACTTCTGGCAATTATTTACATAGTAAAATGTTTGCCAAATTCCTAAGTTTCACAGCTCAAAAGGTAACAAGCCAAGCAGAAAGCATCTTTTAAAAATGTAGAATTTCCATGGTGTATATGTGTAACATTTTCTTAATCCAGTCTATCATTGATGGACATTTGGGTTGGTTCCAAGTCTTTGCTATTGTGAATAGTGCTGCAATAAACACACATGTGCATGTGTCTTTATAGCAGCATGATTTATAATCCTTTGGGCATATACCCAGTAATGGGATCGCTGTGTCAAATGGTATTTCTAGTTCTAGATCCTTGAGGAATCGCCACACTGTCTTCCACAACGGTTGAACTAATTTATACTCCCACCAACAGTGTAAAAGCATTCCTATTTCTCCACATCCTCTCCAGCATCTGTTGTTTCCTGACTTTTTAATGATTGTCATTCTAACTGGCATGAGATGGTATCTCATTGTGGTTTTGATTTGCATTTCTCTGATGACCAGTGATGATTAACATTTTTTCATATGTCTGTTGGCTGCATGAATGTCTTTTTTTTTTTTTTTTTTTGAGGCAGAGTCTCGCTCTGTCGCCCGGACTGGAGTGCAGTGGCCGGATCTCAGCTCACTGCAAGCTCCGCCTCCGGGGTTTACGCCATTCTCCTGCCTCAGCCTCCCGAGTAGCTGGGACTACAGGCTCCCGCCACCTTGCCCGGCTAGTTTTTGTATTTTTAGTAGAGACGGGGTTTCACCGTGTTAGCCAGGATGATCTCGATCTCCTGACCTCGTGATCCGCCCGTCTCGGCCTCCCAAAGTGCTGGGATTACAGGCTTGAGCCACCGCGCCCGGCTGAATGTCTTCTTTTGAGAAGTGTCTGTTCATATCCTTTGCCCACTTTTTGATGGGGTTGTTCGTTTTTTTTTTCTTGTAAATTTGTTTGAGTTCTTTGTAAATTCTCTATATTAGCCCTTTGTCAGATAGGTAGATTGCAAAATTTTTCTCCCATTCTGTAAGTCGCCTGTTCACTCTGATGGTAGTTTCTTTTGCTGTGCAGAAGCTCTTTAATTAGATCCCATTTGTCTATTTTGGCTTTTGAAGCTGGAAACCATCACTCTCAGCAAACTATCACAAGAACAGAAAACCAAACACCACATGTTCTCACCCATAAGTGGGAACTGAACAATGAGAACAATTGCACACAGGGAGGGGAACATCACACACTGGGGCCTGTCGTGCAGTGGGGACCTTGGGGAGGGATAGCATTAGGATAAATACCTAATGTAAATGATGAGTTGATGAGTGCAGCAAACGAACATGACACATGTATACCTATGTATCAAAACTGCATGTTGTGCACATGTACCCTAGAACTTAAACTATAATTTTAAAAAAATGTAGAATTTTTGTAGTTTCATAGTACTGGAAAAACAAAACGAAACAAAACAAAAAAACCTGTAGTTAAGGACATGTAGAAGGGAGGGATTCTGGTAAGTAATTAAGACTCTCAGTTAGGAAACCTGAATGGAAAATCCTAGGAGTGGGGATAAACTCTAGGTAAACCAACCCAATTCTCCCCTGAGAAATAGCATCTATAACAAAGTATCAAGGACTGAAACCCCCATCTTAAATCAGCTCAGTCTTTGATTAGCTCGTAGTGATCTATGCTACTCTAATTTCCCGCCACATCTATCCTACTCTAGTTGATTCTCTGAAGGAACATAAATAACATCTTCTAGAGTCTCTATAATGTTTAATACACAATATCCAGCAATTATTCAAAAATTACCTGCCATGCAATGAAAAAGGACTCGATTTTTTAAATCCAAAACCAAAACCCCAGTAACAAAAATTGTTAGCAACATACACACAGGCAACCCAGATGTAGGAACTGCCTAAGATGAATGTTTAAATAACTGCTATTGGTATGTTTTTAAATGATAAAGTGAAAATTTTCACCTGAGAAATACAATCTATAACAAAATATCAAGTAAAATTTAGAACTTAAAAAGAGAAGAACTGAAATGCAGGACTCAGTAGATGGGTATAAAGCCAGATTGGAGACATAAAAAGAGGATTGGTCAGGTTGCAAATAACTGAGGAGAAAATACAAGGACTATGACACGGATATAAAAGAAAATTAAATATGCAGAAAATAGCATAAAGGATGTAGCAAAAACACGTACATATGTGTAACTGGTTTTTCAGAAAGAAAGAAAAGAGAGATTGTGGCTAAAGTAGTATTTTAAAATATTGGCCAAGACTTTTCCAAAACTAATGAAATAAGTCAGATTCAAGAGCAACAAAACCCCTAGCAGAGTAAACAAAAAGTAAATCATACCTAGCAAAAACATTCAAAATCTAATGAAAACAAAAGAACATGCAATCTTAAAAGTACGTAAAGGGGAAAAGAGCACATTTACCTGCAAAGGAGCATTTTTATCATGGCTTCTCAAATGACACAACTGAAGATGGAACACACTTGAAAAACATGTTTAAAATACTGAAAGAAAATGACTACCAATCTGTAATTCTATATCCAGCTAATATTTCTTTCAAAATAAAAGGTGAAATAAATTATAAACTTATGAAAGCTTTTAAATTATTTAAAATTTAAAGCTAAATTATTTAACCGTTTAAATCTATGATCAACTTTGAGTTAACTTTTCCATAAGGTATGACATTTAGGTTAAGTTTTCTTTTTTCTTATTTTGCCTGTGTTTATTCAATTGCTTCAATGCTGTGTGTTGAAAATGTTATTCTTCCTCCATTAATTTCCTTTTACACTTATGTTCAATTAATTTGGCCATATTGTATGGTACTGTTTCTAAGATCTCAATTCTGTTTCATTACTTTCTGTAACTTAATAACACACAGTCTTGATTATTATAATATCTACAAATGATTGAAATTGGACTAAGAGATTTCTCCCATTTTATTCTTCTTCAGAATTGTTTTTGCTATTCGAGTCACAGTATATAAATATTTTTATTTATTAATTCTTTTTGCTAACAGCTTGTAAATAATTTTTGTATCTCTATACATGAAGGATTTTGTTGTGTAGTTTTCTTTTTTATACTGATTTTGTTCGGCTTGAGATAGTGACTTCATAGAATGAACTGGGATGTGTTCCCTCCTCTTTCATTTTCTGGAAGAGTTTATGTAAAATTGGTGTTAATTCTCCCTTTAGCTTTTGGTATAATTTTTAGTGAAGGTATCTGTCTTCTCTGTATTTTCTTTGTCACTTTTATTGGTTGTTTCAGAAACTAACCTTTTGTTTTTAATTCTTTTCTCTATCATTTTCTATTTTCAATATCATTGACCTCTTCTCTTTATAATTTTCTTCCTTCACTTATTTTGGGTTTAGGTTGCTCCCCTGTTTTTAGATTCTTGAGACAGTAGCTTCTATCATCTACTTGCTACTTTTCCTCTTTTCTTTTAAGGCAGGGTCTTGCTCTGTCACCCAGGCTGCCCAGCTAATTTTTTTGTTTTTTTAGTAGAGATGGGGTTTTGCCATGTTGCCCAGGCTCTTTGTCCTGCTTTCTAATGTAAGCACTAAATGCTACAAATTTTCTTTCCAGCACTGCTTTAGCTTCATTTCACAAATCTTGAAATGTTATGTTTTTGTTTTCATTTAGTTTACCGTGTTTTTTAAAATGTCCCCAGACTTTCTCTTTGATTCAAGGATTATTTAAAAACATATGATCTATTTTTCAAATGTTAGGAAAACTTTTTGGTTGTTGTTGTTATTATTGATTTCTATTTTGATTTCATTGTGGTCAGACAACACACTGTATGTTTTCATTCTTGTATATTTGTTGAGGTTTGTTTTATGGCCTACCATATGAATTACCTTGATATATATTCTATGAGAGTCTGTAAAAAATGTGTATTCTGCTGTTTAGGGGAATAGTCAACAAAATTTTATTTGTTTCTGTTGGTTGATGATACTGTTGAGTTTTTTCTATACCCTTGCCAATTTTTAGTCTAGTTTTTATGTCAATTGTTGAAAAGGGGGTATTAAAGTTTCCACCTATAATTGTGGATTTACGTATTTCTCATTTAAGTTTTATCAGTTTGGGCTTCATGAATTTTGAAACTGCTGTTGATATGACAGATATACATTCAGAATTATTACATCTTCTTGCTGTATAGACACTTTTATAATTATGGAATGTTTTTCTAATAAGAGTCTTTGATTTGAAGTTTACATTTTTGCTCTTCTAAATATAAATATATTTAAGTGAATTTATTGTATACAGAATAGAGTTGTGTCATGTTTTCCTATCCACTGTTTCATAAATGTCTTTTAATTGGTGTATTTAGACCATTTACAATAATGAGATTTTCAGAAGCATTTGAACCAGAGCAATTCCACCTTGAACAGCGGCTAGGTAAAATGAGGTTGAAACCTACTGGGCTGCATTCCCAGGAGATTAGGCATTCTAAGTCACAGGAAGAGATAGGAGGTCAGCAGGAGATAAAGGTCATAAAGACCTTGCTGATAAAACAGCCTGCAGTGTACAAGCTGGCCAAAGTCCACCAAACCAAGATGGCAAGGAGATCTCTGGTCATTCTCACTGCTCCTTATATGCTAATTATAATGCATTAGCATGCTAAAAGACACTTCCACCAGTGCCATGCCAGTTTACAAATGCCATGGCAACATCAGGAAGTTATCCTTTATAGTCTAAAAAGAGGAGGAACCCTCAGTTCTGGGAATTGTCCACCCCTTTCCCAGTAAACTCATGAATAATCCACCTGTTGTTTAGCATGTATTCAAGAAATAACCATAAAAGTGGCCAACTAGCAGCTCAGGCTGCTGCTCTGCCGATGAAGTAGCCATTCTTTATTCATTTACTTTCTTAATAAACTTGCCTTCACTTTACTCTATGAACTCAACCCGAATTCTTTCTCGCACAAGATCCAAGAGTCTTCTTTTGGGGTCTGGACTGGGACTCCTTTCCAGTAACAAGATGAGAATGTAGAAACGTAAATCTGCCATTTACTTTTGGTTTTCTGTTTGTTCTTTCTCTTTTTCATATCAATTTTCTTATTCTTGCCTCTCTACACGTTACTTGAACATTTTTCGAATTCCATTTGATTAATCTAGGGTGTTTTGAGTGTACTATTTTGTGTATCTTTTTAGTGATTGGTTTAGGCATTACATTACACAGATATTACTTATCAAAGTCCACTGGCATCAGCAATTTATCAGTTAGAGTGAAGTTTAGAAACCTATCTCTCTCTCCCATTTATAATATTAGTATAGTTGTCCTAAATTAGTCTAGTTGTCCTAAATATTTTCTCTACATATATTGAAAGCCAGACACTTAAAATTTTATCTTCAATAGTCAAAATATAACTTTAAAAATTTAAGGAAAAATAGGACAGTTTATTGCATTTACTTACTCTTTTTTTTATCATGTTCATTCCTTTCTTGTTTTATAATTTTCTTTCCATTTAGGGAACTTCCTTTAGGCATTTTTTTAAGGTAGGTCTCCTTGCAACAAATTAATTTTTTCTTCATCTGAGAATGTCTTGATTTGATACATGACTGAAAAATATTTTTGCTAGAAGTGGAATTAATTTTTTCTTCATCTGAGAATGTCTTGATTTCATACATGACTGAAAAATATTTTTGCTAGATGTGGAATTTTAGTTTGACACTTGTTTTCTTTTACTGTCTTTTAATGCTGTGCCACTTCCTTTTGGCCTCCATGATTTCTAATAAGAAATCTACTGTTTTCCCCTTAGGATGTCATTTATCTCTCTCTGGCTGCTTTATATATTTTCTCCTTGTCTTTAGTTTTCTGAAGGTTGACAATGAGGTGTTTTAGCATAAATTACTTTAGGTTCATCCTGTAGATTTTTCATGGAGATTCTTTTTTCGTTTTTTTTGTTTGTTTGTTTGTTTGTTTGAGATGCGGAGTCTTGCTCTGTCGCCCAGGCTGGCGTGCAGTGGCCGGAGCTCAGCTCACTGCAAGCTCTGCCTCCTGGGTTTACGCCATTCTCCTGCCTCAGCCTCCCGAGTAGCTGGGACTACAGGCGCCCGCCACCTTGCCCAGCTAGTTTTTTTTTTTTTTGTATTTTTTTAGTAGAGACAGGGTTTCACCGTGTTAGCCAGGATGGTCTCGATCTCCTGACCTTGTGATCTCTAGTGTTTTTTTTTTCCCAAATTTGGAAATTTTTCTGCCATTATTACATTGAACACACTCAGAGGACCACCTTCTTTTTTCTTTCCTTCTGAAACTTTGATGACACAAATGTTAGATCACTTATTACAGTCCCACAGGTCACTACGACTCTGCTTATTTTCTTCAGTCTATTTTCTTTTCATTATTCAGATAATTTCTGTTGTTCTATCTTCAAGTTGAATGATTCTTTCTTATTTTTTCTCTATTCTGTTGTTGAACCCATTCCCTAAGGCTTTTATTTTGGATTTTGCATACTTTCAGTTCAAAAATTTGCGTGGTTCTTTATAATCTTCTATAATCTTCTATTTGTTTAATTTTGTGTATGGTAAAAGAGGAGTCCAGTTTCATTCTTCTGCATATGGCTAGCCAGCTTTCTATTTATTGTTTGTTTGTTTCAAGCAAGTTTATAACTGCTCATTGAAAAAAAATTTATCTTGGTGGTTTTAAATTCCTTGTCTAATAATTCTAACATCTATGCCATCTCTTTGTTGACAGTTGTTGACCTGATAGCTGGGGTGGCATCAGAGGACTCAAAGTGGAGTCTCAAAACTTTTACTACTGCTCAGCAATAACGAAGCCATAAGATTTTAGAATGTGGAAAATCATTAAGATAAAGAAGGAAAGTATATAATGATAAAAATGTTCCATTAATCAATAATGTTATTAATACTAACTTTGCATGTACAAGTATTAATAAGAGCTCAAAAATATATGAAACAAAACCAAGAGAAAATAAGCAGAAATAGAAAATTCACATTTATAATTGGATATTTCAACATTCCTCTCTAAGTAATCAATACAACAAGTAGACATAAAATCAATAAGGATTCAGAAGTCCTGAGCAATATTATCAACCAACTTGATCCCATTGATATTTATGGGACACCCCACATGAAAATAGCAGAATATATATTCTTTCTAAGCACAATTGGAGCTTTCACAAGCTGGACCATTTTCTGGACCATAATACAAACCTTAACAATTTTAGAATGACTAAGAGGATGCCATTTTTTCACCCTAAGGGAATCAAACAAGAAATCAGTAACAGAATGATATCTGGAAAATACCTGAATATTTTGAAAATAAAAAATACAATTCTAAATAATATATGGGTGAAAGAAGAAATCACTGAAGAAATTAGAAAATATTTTGAATTGAAGGAAAATGAAAAAATATAGCAAAATTGTAGGATGTAGCTAAAACAGAGTTTAAAGGAAATTTTATATCAATAAATGCATATATTAGAGAAGAAATATCTCAAATCAATTTTCTAAGCTTTCATCTGAAGAAACCAGAAAAAGAGGAACAACTAAAACCCAAAGTGAGCAGAAAAAAAAAAATAAAAGTACGGCAAAAATCAAGTAAATTGATAAGAAGAATTAAAGAAAAATCAAGAAAACCAAACCTGGTTATTTGAAAAGAATTTTAAAAATGTATAAACCACTAGTCAAAATAGCACACACACAAAAGTAGACAGACTTACCAATACCAACAATGAAAGGGAGAATATCATTAAAGACTTTTCAGCCATGAGTAGGATAATAAGACTATTATGAAAAATAGTATGCCCCAAAATTCAACAACATAAATGAGATAAAACCAATTGCCTGAAAGATACAAACTCCCAAAGCTTATACAAAAATAAACAGATAAACAGCATATATTTCTATTGATAAATGACATTAATCATAGTTAAAATCTTCCAAGTAAGAAAACTCCAGGCACTAATGGCATCACTAGAAAATTCTACCAAATACGTTAGAAGGAAATAATGTTAATTCTACACAAACTTGTCTAGAATATAGAAGAGAAGGGAGCATCCCAATGCAGTTTATGAAACCAGAAACATCCTGAGAAAGTCATTACAGTAAAAGAAAATTACAATCTAATATTACAGGTATAACTTAAAAATTAGCAAATTGAATTCAGCAGTATATCAAAAATATACTAGTGCTTATACTAACTGTAAAACATTACAATACTCCAATTAAATGACTAAGATAGACATGTTCAAAAAAATAAAATCAATATATATGCCACTTATAATAAACATATTTTAAATAATACATGGACACAGAATTATTTTTAATAATTTTAACTTTTATTTTAGATTCAGGGGTTACATGTGCAAGTTTGTTACATGAGTTTATTGTGTGACACTGAGGTTTGGGGTATAAATGATCCCACCGCCTAGTAGAGAGTATAGTAGCCGACAGGTAGTTTTTTAGCCCTTTCTCCTTTCCCCCTCTCTCCACTCTAGTAGTCCCCAGTGTCTATTGTTTCCATCTTTATGTCCATGTGTATCCAGAGCTTAGCTCCCACTTATAAGTGAGAATATGCAGTACTTGGCATTCTGTTCCTGTGTTAATTTGCTCAGAATGATGACCTCCAGCTGTATCCATACCACTGCAAAAGACATAATTTTATACTTTGTTATGGCTGCATAGATTTCCATGGTGTATATGTACCACATTTTCTTTATCCAATTCACCATTGATAGGCATCAAGGTTGATTCCATGTCTTCATTATTATAAACAGTACTGCAGTGAACATACAGGTCCATGTGTCTTTTTAGTACAACAATTTCTTTTCTTTTGGATGTATACCCAGTAATGGGATTGCTAAGTAGATAGTAGTTCTCTTTTAAATTCTTTGAGAAATCTTCAAACTGATTTCCACAGTGGCTAAACTAATTTATATTCCCACTAACATATAAGTGTTCCATTTTCTCCACAGCCTTGCCGGCATCTGTTGTTTTATGACTTTTTCCTGATAGTTATTCTGACTGGTGTGAGGTGTGGTTTTGATTTGCATTTCTCTGATGTTTAGTGATATGGAGCATTTTTTATATGTTTGTTGGGCACTTCTGTGTCTTCCTTTGAGAAATATCTGTTCATATATTTTGCCTACTTTTTAAATGGGTTGTTTGGTTTTTATTTGTTAGATTGTTTAAGTTCCTTATAGATCCTGCATATTAGACCTTTTCAGATGAATAATTTATGAATGTTTTCTCCCATTCTGTAGATTGTCTGCTTACTCTGTCGATAGTTTATTTTGTTTTGCAGAAGCTGTTTAGTTTAATTAGGTCCCACTTGTCAATTTTTGTTTTTGTTCCAGTTGCTTTTGAGGACTGTCATAAATTGTTTCCCAAAGGCGATGTCCAGAATGGAATTTCCTGGGTGTTCTTCTAAGATTCTTATAGTTTGAGGTCCTACATTTAAGTCTTTACTCTATCTTGGGTTAAATTTTGTGTATGGTAAAAGAGGGGTCCAGTTTCATTCTTCTGCATATGGCTAGCCAGCTATCCCTTCCCTGCACCACTGACTGAATAGAGAATCTTTCTCTATTGCTTACTTTTGTCAACTTTCTCAAAGATCATATGGCTGTAGGTGTGCAGCTTTATTTCTAGGTTCTCCATTCTTTTCCATTGGTCTATGGGTCTACACAGAAATTTTGAAAGAAAAAGGATGGACAAAGGAGCACCATACAAGCACTATCCAAAAAAAGCTAGTGTTGCTATATGAATACCAGACAAAATAGGTAAGAAGCATAACTATAACCAAAAGTAACATACTATAGTAAGAGTCAATGTGCCAGGTGATATAAAAATTATATATCTGTTTGCCCGACCATTATTAGTTAAAATATGTAACTAAAAAGCAAGAAACAAATGTTTAATCAAAGTGGGGCCTTTAACTTCTTGCTTTTAATAAGCAGAAAAAAACAGAACAATAATCAAAAAGGATATAGAGGATCTAAACAAAACCATATCAAAAGTTCTAATTTTTATGTATAGAACACTGCGAACAACATTAGAAAAGATATATTTTATCAAATGACCATGTATGCTGAAATGTTAAAGCAAGCTTCAATATCAATTTTTTAAAAACTGAATGTGTTCATAGGGTGTTTTGACAACAGTGGAATTCAGTTAGACATCAAAAGAGAACAGAAAAGGTAACAAGAAACACCCCCACCTCCCCATGCGCGCGCGCGTGCACACACACACACACACATACACACTACACATACATCATTTAGAAATAAACCGTGGGCCAAAAAACTGAAAGATCACAAGAATTAGAAATATTGATACCTGAATGTTAATGTACATAGTATCTATCAAAATTTTTGGAATGCAACTAAAATAGTGCTTAGAGAGAAATATAGTCTTAAATGTATATGAGACAAAAGGCTAAAACCCCACAATTGAAATGTCCATCTTTGGAAATTTAAATTTAAAAAACAAGCAAACATCAAGTTAAACCCAAAATAAGTATAAAGATTAATACCTAGATTAATAAAATTACAAAAACAAGCATTCAATATACAAAATCAACAAAATTAAAAGTAGATTAAAAAACTAATAAAAATTAGGAAATCTCTAACAGAGCGGATTAAAAAATGCTAATAGTAGGAACTAAAACTATCACTGTGGAACTCACACGTACTAAAAAGACAAAATTAGGTTTTATGAACAGTTTTATACCATTAATGAAATGGCTTAATTCCTAGTAAAACACAACCTAACATAAACAACACAGGAAGAAATAGAATTTGAAATTTTAAATCTCTCACCTTCCAAAAAAATTTCTAGAGTCAAAATAAAAAAATACTACTTTCATATAAACATCCAGAGTTCGAAGAAAAAGGACAAGCTTTCCAACATTTTTATGAGTTTAACAAAATATTTATATAAATATTTGACAAAGACATTCAAGGAAGAAAGACTATAGGAAATCTCTCAAAAAACATAGATAAAAAAGCATATAGTAGATATTAGCACCTTCATGCAGCAGTATATAAAAAGGATAATACATACAAAGCAGTGTGACTATTTTAGGAATGTAGAGTTGGTCTAATATTTAAATTCAATTGTAATTTACCACCAGTAACAGAATAAAGATGAAAACTCATATAATCATCTCATTAGAATTAGAAAATACCTTTCATAAATGTATCTTTTCACAATAAAACTTAGTAAACTAAAAATAAAAGGAAACTTTCTCATTCTGATAAAGTATCCACAAAATATTTCAGCACATTTATATTTAATGGTGGAATATAGAAAGCTTTCCTCCTGAGATTCAAATTAACATAAGAATGCCTTATTACCACTTCTATACAACATCCTACTGGTAATGTTAACCAATGAAATTAAGAATTACAAGTAAGTAAAATGCATAAACTTTGGGGGAAACTAAAAACTCCATTTTTAAGATAACATGATTTTATATCTAGAACATTCAAAACCAAATCTAGTGAAAAACCATTAGAGTTAATAAGAAATTTAGCAAGCCTTATGGATTAAAAAATCAATATAAAAAATTGCATTTTCTAAAACCACAACAAATAATCAGACGATTAATTTTTTAAAAAATACAATCTAAAATAGTAAATCCAAAAAAAGAAATCTCTCAAAAATTTGCAGTGTCTACATAATAATCTATAAGGCATTATTGAAATAAATAAAACAAGGAAAGATATACCATGTTCATGGATTAGAAAACCCCATACTATATACAGGTTAATTCTCCCCAGATTGACTCATATATTCAATAAAAGTACAGTAAAAATGCAAGTAGTTTTTTTCCTTCGGTTGGCATTTGACTTTTCTAACAATATATAAAGAAATGCGAAGGACCAAAAATAGGCAAGATAATATTGAATAAGGAAAGTGAAGCTATAGGACTTTCCAGACTTATCAAAAGCCACAGTAATCACAGTGATGTTCTAATAGACTAATACACCAAAGAAAGGCAACATAGATTCAGAAGCAGAGTCACACTTAGAATGATTTGAATCATGACAAAGATTACATTGCAGTGCAATGGGGGAAAGGGTGTTCTTTTCAATAAATGGACCCTACAGCAATAGGTAAGGCTGGCCTGTTGCTACATGCAATAAAGATGAATTCTACAACATAATGTTAAGTAAAATAAGTCACACAAACACTGATCTTTCATGAAGGTAGATATCAGAATAGTAACTGTTTTTGGAGGGAATGTACTCTGGAATGATATGTGTGTCAGGAGTAGTTCTGTTATGTAGGTTATTTTCTTTTTATTATGTTTATAATTGACAAGTAAACATCGTGCATATTTATTGTGTACAACATGATGTTATAACGTATATATATACACATGACCGAAAGGCTAAAGCAAGCTTATTAACGTAAGCATTACCACATACTTTTTTGTGTGTGGTAAGAACCCTTAAAAATCTAATCTCTTAGCAATTTTCAAGCATATAATACATTGCTTCAGATATACAATACATAGTTATCAAGTATCATGTTGTACAATAGATCTCCTGAATTTTTTTTCCTCCTATATAACTGAAATTTTTTATCCTTTGATCTACATCTTCCCAATCTCTTCCCACTCCCTCTCCGTGGTAACCACCATTCTATTCACACTTTCATGAGTTTGACTTTTTTAAATCCCACATATAAGTGAGTTCATGTGATATTTGTCTTCTTCTTGGCCTGAACTGTTTCACTTAACGTCCTCCAGGTTCACCCATGTTGTTGGAAATGACAAGAAGATTTCCCTGTTTTTGAAGGCAGAATAGTAATCCATTGTACATATACACCACATTTTCTTTATCCATCCATCTGTTGGGGAAAGTGCTGCCATACTTTCTCTACAGGTGACCATATATAAATAAAGTCACTAATCTGATGTGAATGCTCCTGTCCCCATACTTCTGTATATTTGTGGAGATAATATTACAATCCTGGCCCTCCTAATATTACAATCCTGGCCCTCCAAGCCATGCTGACCTAGCTAGAGGGTGCTCAAAATCTCCTGTCCCCTCTCCAAACTCTCTGTCTTTTTATTTTATTACAAAAGATCACTATCTTAACAGCACTCCACCTCTGTCCCTCATCAACTGCCATTGCTTCTTCTGCTTTCACAAAATAGAAGCTTCATAGAGACCTCCCCACACCACACCCAAGAACCAGGAAATTAGCACAAAAATATCACCTGTGAAATGAAAGACATCAGGCAAGGGATAGCAAGCCACCAATGCACACCCCAAATATCTCAAATGACCAGATACAGATTTTCTTTCACAGTGTGTAAGCAGCAATAATCAGCAGAGATCCCACCATAACTTTCAGGACTTAAACAAATCATCAAGAATAAGCCACCTCTCTTTTTCTTCTTTCAGTCTCCTAGTTAAAAAATTATTTATTTTCATGTTAATCCTCTTCCATTCTGAAAAAGTCGCTTCTCCTCTCTGAGACAAAGACTTCTACCTCTGTTTTTGATCCACTGTCCTTCTCATTATCCAGGATTATCCTCTATTAATTAATCCCTCTTTTCTTTTTATCTTCAATCTACTGCTTCCACTTCTCAAATAGCAAGCGTGTTTAGTCCAATTTCAATTAAAAGGAAAAATTCTGTCTTTTTGTCAATAAAGCTGTAGCTTTTATCACATGCTGGAACTCAAAATATTTTTATCTAATGCCTACTAGATATGCTCAATCAGCATGTTATACAGGCACTTCAAACAGGTTCATTAAGATTCCCTGCAAAATTTCTGTTTGACTACTCTATATAATGATATTCTTCTCTTTCGAGTCATCAGGTCATGTCAATTCTGCCTTCTAAAATATCTCTCAAATACATCTGATCAAGTTCATCTCTGTAACTCCTTCAATTCATTTTTTTAACCTTCAAAAATGATTAAATTTGGTCAAAAACAAGTCCAGTTATACTCTGTTTACATATACAATATGACTTACAAGGTTGGACATGAAAAAAAGGAGAGGCAAATATATACCAACAGATAGGTACAAAAAGAAATCAGAAATACTCTAGTGCATGCTTAACATAGTGAATTTAATTGATATTCTTCAAACTAAAAATATTATCATCTACTCAAGGGCCCATTTAATATATATAAAAATGGATAAAGTATTAGATCACAGGTCAACCCTTAATCATTTTCAAAAATTTAAAATTATATATACACCGTTAAACAAAACACACACACAAAAAAAAACACAGAAGTAAAATAGATTTTAAACAACACCTACAAAAAGAAAGTTCATCTAAATAAGCCTTCAGTGAGTGTCAAAATTATTTACTGAGAAACACTTACAAATAACTTTTGAAGAAATTACAGGTCAAAACACAAGACATGGCAAAAGCAGTGAGAAGAAAATCACAACCACCATTATTTTCAATACTAAATGAGGAAATCATGGGCATTCAACTCAAGAATAAACACAATGAAACAAACCTAAGGAAAGAAATTAATACAAATAAAAACAAGAATTTTTATGTGTTTGTTTTATGAGACAGGGTCTTGCTGTGTTGCCCAAGTTAGAATACAGTGGCTATTCAGAGGTACAATCATGGAACATGACAGCCTCTAACTCCTAGCCTCAAGTGATGCTCCTGCCTCAGCCTCCCAAGTAGCTGGGACTACAGGCATGTGCCACTGCAACCAGAAAAAACAGGAATTTTAAAAAGAAAAACAGAAAATCAGTATATGCAAATAAAACAAAGATAAATCAATTGAGGAATAGAAACAGACTAATAAAGGTAGCAATGACTTTCCTAGGTACCATAAAGGCGACTTATAATAAGACACCTCATTAAGAATAGTACCTGTAGGCCGGGCGCGGTGGCTCAAGCCTGTAATCCTAGCACTTTGGGAGGCTGAGACGGGCGGATCACGAGGTCAGGAGATCGAGACCATCCTGACTAACACGGTGAAACCCCGTCTCTACTAAAAACTACAAAAAACTAGCCGGGCGAGGTGGCGGCGCCTGTAGTCCCAGCTACTCAGGAGGCTGAGGCAGGAGAATGGCGTGAACCCGGGAGGCGGAGCTTGCAGTGAGCTGAGATCCGGCCACAGCACTCCAGCCTGGGTGACAGCGCGAGACTCCGTCTCAAAAAAAAAAAAAAAAAAAAAAAAAAAAGAATAGTACCTGTAGTGCTTAAATTATTACGAGCTAACTTCACAAGAAATATAGAACGTTCATGTTAAAAGCAGGCCAGGTGTGGTGACTCATGCCTGTAATCCCAGGACTTTGGGAGGCCAAGCTGGGCAGATTACTTGAGGTCAGGAGTTCAAGACCAGCCTAGCCAACATGGTGAAACCGTGTCTCTACTAAACATGCAACAATTAGCCGGGTGTGGTGGCTACTCAGGAAGCTGAGGCAGGAGAATCACTTGAACCCAGGGAGTGGAGGTTACAGTGAGCCAAGATCATGCTTTGCACTCCAGCCTGGATGACATAGTGAGACTCTGCCTCAAAATACAAGCAAACAAACAAAACCTTGACTTGAGGACATAAAAGAAGATATAAATCAAAGCTGTGGCATATTCTTGAAAGAAAACAGCATTGCAATAATGTCAGTTACCTTTATATTTGTTTTCTATGTTTGCTGTAACAGGTTACTGTGAATTTTGTGGCTGAAAGCAACACAAATGTATTCTCTTAGAGTTCTGGAGATCAGAGTTTCAAAATGGGTCATAAACATCAAGGTGTTAGTGGGCTGCTTTCTTTCTTGAGGCTCCAAAGGAGAATTCCTTCACTTGCTTTCTCTATTTGCTTTTCTTATAAAGAAGCAAGTGACAATTGCTATGACATTTGGCTCACCCAGATAATCCAGGAAAAGATTTGGGAAATTTAATTTAATCACAGCAGCAAAATCCCTCTTGCCACGTAAGGTAACAAATTCACAGGTTCTAGGGATTAGGACACGAACATCTTTGGGTGGTTATTATTCTGCCTACCACAATCTCTAAATTGATTTTAGAAATTGATTACAACTCAATTCTTTTTTAACTTGACAGAGTGATTCTAAAATATACCTGAAAACTCAAATAGGAAAACTGATCCAGAAATTTTTTGAGGATTATAAAAAGAAAGGACTTCCACTGCCAGATACGAAAATATATGACACCATAATAATTAAAGCAATGTAGCAGTAGTATAAGAATAGATTTTAATACATCTATGTATATGTAATTAATACTATAGTACCTGATAAGAAGTGACATTTAAGATCTGAAGGGAATGGGCTGATTATTCAGTAAATTATGCTTCAAGAATAGGTTAATTATTTGGAAAAAAAAAAAAAAAGTTGGGATTAAAGTTAGATCTGTACTTCCCATCGCATGTCAAAATAAATCCATGATGGATAAGAGCATTAAATATTAAAAACCATTAGGCTTTAAAGTAAAATATGGATGAATAATTATTCACCTTTTGATGAACTGGTGAAAAAACTTTTCTAAATGTAAAGGAAGAGGAAGAAATAAAGGAAAACATTGATAGCTTTGACTACATTAACACATATACACATGAACTTGCAAACATCAAAAAAATACCATAAGCAGAAGTAAGAGAAACATTAAAATAATAAGAATATGTATTGTCAATTGTATGACAAAATCTCAGGCAGGTAAATAAAGAAGAAAGCAAAAATTTCATTAGGAAATTAGGCAAATAAATATGAACTTGCAAAGAAAAAATGCAAATGATTAACAAGTACATTTTAAAAATATTCAAACTGTTCTACTCATAGAAGGAATGCAAATTAAAACAGCTATACAATGCCATATTTCCCTACCAAATGAGCAAAACTTCTTTTAAAAAAAATCTTTATATGGTATTATCCAATATTTCCATCAGGGTGGAGAAACAGACAGGTACATACCATTCGAGTGTAGACTTAAGTTGATTCAAGATTTCTGGAAAACTAGCCCCCTTTTAAAGGTCTTTAAAATTACACACACCTTAAATCAGAAATCTGACCTTAACCTAACGTGTACATAATTAGTTTTAAGTAAGAATGTTATTTATGATTGCAAAAAAGAAACAATGGAACAACCAAAACTCCCATCAATGATGGATTGAGTAAATAAATTGTTGGGTTCACAGGAGTAAATGCATGTGGTTATTTTTAAATCACATTTTATAAGAACACTTAAAGATATGGAAAAATGTTCAAAATATGTTAAGTAAAAAAGCATGTTATAAAACTTCCCAAATAATTTCTTAAAGTATAGAAATACATCATATTTGAAAGAAGACTGAACATGAAAATACTAATGGTGTTTTTCTCTAGATATTGAAGTTATAAATTTTTGGGTGGGGTGGTTAGTTTTTTGCTTTGCAATTTTCTCTATTTTCATTGTAAGGTATTAAAATGATTATTAATGTTTTATAATCAGAGAAAAATACTAGATGTTATTGCTTTAAAAACCATCTCAATAATAAAGCAAAAAGATACCGAACAATTAGATTCATCATCCCAATCAAGTGTTAAACTTTTAAAAATTCATCTTTTGGACTTTTGGACTTTTCTTTCCCATCTGAAGTTATTCTGCCAGCATGTTTAAGTTGTTTATATCAGTTAGTACTGAGAATATCTTACCTCAGATCAGCCTGGTCTAATTAATACAGATGCAGTTTTCTGCTTCCCACTGGTGAAATTACTTTTCCATACATCTTAGGCAGGATTTCAGTTAAACTTCTTCAGCAGAACTATCGCTTCCAGAACTTGGGATATTTTCCCGTATATCCCCTTAAATATAATTATTGGACCCTGGAACGGAACCATAACCGTGTGTGTTAAGAATAATGACATAGGCTCAGTTCAGCTCCAAAAAGCAATTTGTTAAAAGAGACCAGAAGTGAAAAGGAAAAGCCCAGAAAGAAGACAGATTCCAGTTAAATGAACTTTGTTTAAATTTATACTTTAGCCTTGAGTTTCTGATACTATATGAGGCATAAGTCTTCTTTGTGTGGTGCCTGCACTGCCTCCCATGATTGCTCTGATTTTCCAAAATAGTTTCTTCTTCCATGTTTACAATTTTTTGTTGGTTTACTTTTTGTCTATTTTTCATTTTCAAATCCTATGTCCACTTACATATATAGTTACCCAAGGATAACTGGTCTAATGTTTTAAGTTTTGAAGTTAAAATTAAGAATCCACTTATTTGCCTTTCTCTGTATTTCTCAGTATATAAACATCTAATACTGAAGTCTTACAGAAAATGCCTTCCTGCTCACATCTGGCTCATCTGTATTAGGAAAGTGATGGCAATGTGGCTTCCATAAGAATGAAATTCTCACAGTTACCACAGGCAGTCATCAACTATTGGAATAGTGACACACCCAGCCATGTCATATACATTTAACACATAAAGCAGGAATAAAGCATTGCAATATAAACACAACTCTTACTTTGTTCAGGAAATGGAGAGTTTTCACAAGAACACCGTGGATATCTGAGAAAAATAACATGTGGGTGCTAGATTGAAGTGCTGATAATTTTCACTGTGACTATCAGTTCTCAAATTTTTCTGACCCATATTTTCTACTGAAATATCAAAAGAAAACATTTTTCTCAAGTTGTCCTCTCAATTGCAGGGCTAAATTCTCAAACCTTTAGTAAAAAAATGGGCTTTGCTTAAGAAATCTACTTGGAGGATAGTCTCAATATTGTAGCTTTTACTACAATGTGAGTTAATAAACCATTCAATAGTTCAGAAATATTTTTAAAGTAAAATTTTTCCTTCTCCTTTCTTTGTCACTCTTTTCTCTGCATATAACATAAATTTTTACACTGGCTCTTGTAAACAGTTGGATCTCTAGGGCTTTATGCAAAAAGCTATAATTTGTACATGTAACTGATGGGGCTCAGGACAAGTTACCCCAAAATAAGGCACCTTGGCATAGGAGAAGACAGCAGAAGCAGGAGGAGCACTCTCACATTCTCTTCACCCTTCTTCCCTGAAGGTGGTCGGATGCTGTGGCTCACACCTGTAATCCCAGCACTTTGGGAGGCCGAGGCGGGTGGATCACAATGTCACGGGTTTGAGACCAGCCTGACCAATATGGTGAAACCCCATCTCTACTAAAAATACAAAAATTAGCTGGGTGTGGTAGCACGTGCCTGTAGTCCCAGCTACTTGGAAGGCTGAGGCAGAAGAATTGCTTGAACCCATGAGGCGGAGGTTGCAGTGACCTGAGATAGCACCACTGCACTCAAGCATGGGCGACAGAGTGAGACTCCATCTCAAAAAAAAAAAAAAAAAAAACTTTCATTCCAGAGGCACCCTTACTATGTTGGTAAGAAGTGAACATATTTTTTGTTGTTTTCTTTTGTTTGCTTATTTTTGTTTTAGTTCTTAAATTTTATAATAAGGTAAATCAATATAAAATAACTACACTTTCATTTTCACTTATGTAAGACAGTGTAACTCTATGCTATCAAATAGTCAGACATATATCACAAAATAACCAAAAGAATTAGGAGAATTTACTTTTTACTCTCTGTTCCTCTTGCTTCTTTGTAATGCCTAGTTTCTTTTCCTAGGTGAGTCCTCTACATTGGGCAATGCTTATTTTGTTGGTCTCTGTAATCCACATTAATCTCTTCTTTCATTATCTTAGTTAAGTAGTGAACATCTTTATCATATACAAAGATACTACAAAGAATCTGAACAAATAGGCCTTGCTAAATTTCCCTTAGTTTATTATCATTTGATCAATCACTTTTGTCCTCCCCTCATATTTCTTCATAACTATCTATTTCTTCATCAAAATTAGCATAAAAATACACCAGTTCCTCTGTTTCCTTGCCTCTTCCTTTCTAAAGGAACCCCATCATGTTAAACTTATATTAAATTAATTTGTATCTTTTTCTTTTGTTAATCTGTGTATTGTTACAGGGGTGTCAGCTATGAACAGCTATGTTGAATGAGAAAATAAATCTTTATTTTGCCCACATAATGAATAACTTTGAGATTAGAGAAAGGTTGAAACAAGAACTACTTATTTAGGAAGTTTTCAGTATTTTTTCCTTATATGTTTGTTTGTTTGTTTGTTACATTCTCCTAATATATATCTAAATGATTTGGTCAGTTCAGTCAGTTTTGTTCATCAATTAATTCATAGCCCATCAATTTAGTATGAATTTTGTATGACTAGACAGGACATAGTCGCATGCAAATTGGAAATCATCCAGCTAAACTGATCTGGGAACAAGGTAAATAATTACCATTAATGTGAAGTTTGGGATCTGATTCTCTTAACCAGGCCTTCTGTATTGGTCAGAATGAGATCATTGCCAAGTCCTAAATGCTGGTTAGTGCGTTTATCTGTTTTATAGATGCAAGGAATTTCACATGCTTGTTAATTTTTTCTCACTCCCCTTCTATAACATTATGGTCTAAATTGCATCCACCCTTTTGCACATTTGTTTTGAGTTCTTTTTGTTGTAACTACAGTATAGCACATTTGATGTCAAATCTGTACATTCTAATTACACAGAAACGAAAGCAGACAGGCCCCTGTAAGCTTATGAACCAAATACAACCAAATGTTTCCATTTGTGAACCCAAGATTATTGAGGAATTTCAAATATTTCTCAATGACAAAAGGGCATGCTTTCAGAATTAAGGAAAACATAATTAGTCTTTTTTAAATTTATAAAGCTTGTGATAACAAAATTTCTTTCTATATGCCTTTTAGAGTCTGGTTTTAAGCACTTCTTGCAATGTTTTCAATAGAAATTTTGTAGCTTGGGCTTGCTCCTTGGAATCTAAGAGGAGAAACTGGCTAGCAATAAAAATTAAGCTGACTAGTCTAATATCATTGCTCAAACTAAAAGAAATTTTGGGACATAGCGAAAAGCAAAAAAGAGTGTTTTTTGTTTATTTTTGTTTTTGTTTTTGTTTTTTTGCATTTTAAAAGTCCAGTCGAATGTTCTAAATTCTTACTCTGAACACAAGGCAATAAAATTTACATGACCTAAATATATATATGGTTAGATATTTAGGACTAAAAACAAGCCTGGCACTGATTTATGGAATTCTTTGTACTTTGACGTGACCAAGGGTGAAAAGGTTTCTTTTGCTAAAAATAATGACACCCATACCTAAGAAAGCAGCTGGACACCATTCTTGAAGCTATAAGGCTTTCCTAAAACTCAGGCCTGTGACCCGGGTAACCAATCAGTCAGTCCATAATAGGTTCTTTTTTTTCTCACAGATCTTTTTCAATTGAGTAAACTCCTTAGTTATTTTGTTTTGGAATACCGAGTGTTTAGTATATGATAGAGCCATTTCATATATGATAGTTGCCATTGTAGAATTGGATAGACATTTTTACATAATTTCACTTCTGTATAAAGATGCAATTTTTCTGCTATTAAATCAGTAACTTAACGTGTGTCAGAGTGTGTGTGTGTGTGTTTAGTCACTAGCAAAAGAGTTAACTCTCCTGGACCTAAGTTTTCATCTGAAAATGTAGTATATGATGTTCTAGTTTAAGTAAGTGAGTGGGAGTGGTTGCTACTAGTGTAGAGAGAGGGACTATAATGTATATTTTTATATATGTTTTATAATTATAATGTATATAAAGCTCAAAAAAATCTTTTAATTGCATATTCCAGGCATAAAATAACTTAGAAAGCAAATAAATGAACATAAGACAGCAGACATCAAATTCGATAAACCATTTCCTACCTCTTTTTCACCAGTGAGATTTTGTTCAGGAGAATGTGGGATGTTAAATTTTGTTCTGAAAATATGTGAGTGAATCGTCGTTCTAAACATATTCCTTGACTCTAAATTTATTGTTTAATTAAGTAACTAAATGGTGAGTGCATTGAGTACCACATAACAAAAGAGAGGTTGTTCTATCAGTTCTATATAACATTCACAGTGGAAGACCTGAATACTTTTCCTGATTTATGGAGCTCACACAGGAAATAGGCAATTTGGGAAATGCTTTTTTGATGTGAATTAAAATAGACAAATTAAGGTCTTTGGCATTTTAATCAAACATTTATGGGGGAAAAGGAATAAATCATTTGTAAAAGGCTCTGATCTATCTTCTTTTTTTCTAATTTTTGATTTTGCTCATCCAAATTATTACAAGTCTTTGGCATATAAATAGCAGAAAGCATGAATATAATACAGTTAAAGTTAGTACAATATGATTATCTTAGTGACAACTTTCATCACCAACCCTTGATAATAACATTTATATATAAGATTTTGTAATATGCTCTTGAATAAAAAATAGTTTTCTGGGACATAAAAATGCCATCCTCTTTTGGCAAGAGTGAATCTTCCAAAAAGACGAAACCAAGCAGGGAAGGAAGGATGAACAGGATGCTTGCAAGGCAAGATAAACCAAATCAACAGTGATCCCATATAATCCCTTACCCATTCATATATCTATTATTTGTGTATCACCAGCTACATACACAAAATTGATTTAAGAAATCCAAAATATGACCGGGCGTGGGGGCTCATGCCTGTAATCCCAGCACTTTGGGAGGCTGAGGCGGTGGATCACAAGGTCAGGAGATCGAGACCATCCTGGCTAACACAGTGAAACTCCATCTCTACTAAAAATACAAAAACAAAATTAGCCAGGCGTGGTGGTGGGCACCCATAGTCCCAGTCACTCGGGAGGCTGAGGCAGGAGAATGGCATGGACCTGTTAGGCAGAGTTTGCAGTAAGCCGAGATCACGCCACTGCACTCTGGCCTGGGTGACAGAGTGAGACTCTGTCTCAAAAAGGAAAAGAAAAAGAAAAAGAAATCCAAAATATACAAACACCATGACAGAATTTTTACTCTCAAAGAACTTACATGTGAGTTGAGAAGAAAAAATCGATTATACTTAGGGAATAGTTAAATTGCAATGCTCTCAGTGCTTAGTTCAGTGTCTGGCATGTTTTAGGCCATCAGTGCCTCTATTTAACACACATTTACTGAGAATTTACTACATTCTAGGCTGTGGTCCAGGTGCTTGGGATGCAGCAGTGAACACAACAGGAAAATTCTACCTTCAGTAGTGAGTTGAATTGGAACCTGTGAAAGGTAAGTCCACCCTGAATAAGTGTGTAACCCATTTGTAATAAGGGTCTTTGAAGATGTAAATAAGGTAAGGACTTCAAGATGAGATCATCCTGGATTAGGGTGAGCCCTAAATCCAATTATTTATGACTTTCTTAAGAATGTCCTTTTAAGAGACAGAAGAGAAGATACATAGACACAGATAGAAGAAAGCAATCAATGTGAGGACAAAGGCAGAGATTACATTTATGAAACCCCAAACCAAAGAATGCCAAAGACTGTCAGCAGCTCCCAGAAGCTATGGCAGAGTCATGGAACCAATTGTTCCTCAGAGCCTCCAGAGAAAACCAACCGTACCACACCTTGATTCTGGATTTCTGTCCTGCAGAACTCTGAGAAATCAATTTTCTCTTCTTTTAAGCCACCCAGGAAACTAATGTACCTGCTTTTGCATGACTTAAATCCTAATATGGAGGGAGGTGGAGCAACATGGTGGAAGAGAAACCTCCACCAGTCATCCATCCCACAAGAACACCAAGTTAACAACTATCTACACAGAAAAACACCTTCATGGGAACCAGAAATCCGGTGAGCATTGATAGTACCTGGTTTTAACTTCATAGCACTGGAAAAGACTCTGAAGAGATAGAAAAAACAGTCCTGAATCACCAATGGCACCTACCAGCCCTGTCAAACCCCTGCCCACTCCCAGCAGAGGCATAATAAGCAGAGTATCTCTGGGCATTAGGGAGGGAGAACACAGCAATTTTGAGGCAGTGAACTCAGTGCTGTCCTGTTATAGCAGAAAGGAAAATCGGATCAAACTCAGCTGATGCAAGCCTGTGGAGGGATAATTTAAACCAGTCCTAGTCAGAGGGCAATCACTGATCCCACAGGTGAGAACTTGAGTGTCCGCAAGCCCTGCCACTGAAGGCTACAGCATTCTGTGTCTCCAAGTAAACTTGAAAGGCAGTGTAGGCCATAAGAAAAGCAACTCTTAGGCAAGCCCTAGTGCTGAACCAGACCCAGAAATGGTGGACTTGGGGGCATACGACCTACTGAGACACCAGTTAGGCCAGCCAAAGGAGGGCTGGCATTACCCTTCCACTAACCCCAGCCTGCACAGCTCCAAAAGACACCCCTTCCTTCTGCTTGGGAAGAGGGGAGGGAAGAGTAGGGATTACTTTGTGTTGCATCTAGAATACCAGCTCAGCCAAAGTGGGATAGAGCGCTGGTCATAATTCTAAGGTTTCCCCCTTCCAGGACCTACCTCCAAGACAGCATTTTTAGACATACCCTGGGCTAGAAGGGAACACATTGCCTTGAAGGAAAGGACCCAGTCCTGGCAGCATTTATCACCTGCTAACTGAAGATCCCTTGGTCCCTGAATAACCAGCAGCAATACCAGAGTACTACATAAAGGGCCTTAGGTGAGTCTCTGAGACTTGCTGGCTACAGGTGAGACTCAGCACATTACCAGCTATAGTGGCTACAGGACAAAACTATTCCTTCTTGAGAAAAGCAGAGGGAAAAGTAAACAGGACTTTGTCTTGCACTTTAGCTACCAGCACGGCCACAGTGGGGTAGAAGCACTGATATGGTTTGGCTATGACTCCACCCAAATCTCATCTTGAATTCACATGTTTTTGGAGGGACACAGTGGGAGGTAATTGAATCATGGGGGCAAGTATTTCCCATGCTGTTCTTGTGATATGATGGTTTTAAAAAGGGAAGTTTCCCTACACAAGTTCTTTTCTCTTGTCTGCTGCTGTGTGAGACATGCCTTTCACTTTCCACCATGATTGTGAGGCCTTCCCAGTCATGTGGAACTGTAAGTCCTATAAATCTCTTTGTTTTGTAAATTGTCCAGCATCAGGTATGTCTTGATCAGCAGTGTGAAAACAGAGTTACTGTTTTCTAATATAGTCAATTGTACCAGTAGAGTGGGGTGCTGCTGAAAAGATACCTGAAAATGTGAAAGTGACTTTGGAACTGGGTAACAGGCAGGTTAGGAACAGTTTGGAGGGCTCAGAAGAAGGCAGGAAAATGTGGGAAAGATTGGAACTTCTAGAGACTTGCTGAATGGCTTTGACCAAAATGTAGATAGTGTTGTGGACAATGAAATCCAGGCTGAAGTGGTTTCAGATGGAGATGAAGAACTTGTAAAGAACTGGAGTAAAGGTGACTCTTGTTACATTTTAGCAAAGATACTGGTAGCATTTTGCCCCTGCCCTAGAGTTTTGTGGAACTTTAAACTTGAGACAGATGACTTAGGGTATCTGGTGGAGTAAATTTTTTTTTTTTTTCAAACAAAGCAATGTTGAATTACTTGATGTTGATACAGTATTTTTTCACTTAAAATGAGATAAATCCTTTGTGCCTTTTGAGGTTTCCTTTTAAGCTACATGCCTGTATCATCTATTTAAAGGATAACTTTTTAAAAATAAAAGAACAATTTAACAACTGTACAGACAGGGACAAGCCGTAAGCTGCACCAACTGGATCCCAGATCCTCTTTCCCCAAGGGGGAGTAAATTTTTAAGCAGCAAAGATTTCAAGAGGTGACTTGGGTGCTATTAAAGGCATTCGGTTTTAAAAGGGAAACAGAGCACAAAAGTTTGGAAAATTTGCAGCCTGGCAGTGCAATAGAAAAGAAAATCCATTTTCTGAGGAGAAATTCAAGCTGGCTGCAGAAATTTGCATAAGTAATGAAGAGCTGAATGTTAATCACCAAGACGATGGGGAAAATGTCTCCAGGGCATGTCAGAGACCTTTGTGGCAGCCCCTCCCATCACAGGGCTGGAGGTTTTGGAGGAAAAAAATGGTTTTCACAGGCCCAGCCCAGGATCCCTCTGCTGTGTGCAGCCTAGAAACTTGGTGCCCTACATCTTAGCAGCTACAGCCGTAAATAAAACGGGCCAAAGTACAGCTCTGGCTGTTGCTTTAGAGGGTGGAAGCCCCAAGCCTCAGCAGCTTCCATGTGGTGTTGAGCCTGAAGATGCACGGAAGTCAAGAATTGAGGTTTCAGAACCTCCACCTAGATTTCAGAAGATTTATGGAAACATCTGGATGCCCAGGCAGAAATTTGCTGAAGGGATGGGGGCCTCATAGGGAACCTCTGCTAGGGCAGTGCAGAAGGGAAATATGTGGTCGGAGCCCCCACAGAGAGTCCCTACTGGGGCACCGCCTAGTGGAGCTGTGAGAAGAGGGCCATCATCCTCCAGACTCCACAATGGTAGATGCACCTACAGTTTGCACTGTGCACCTGGAAAAGCCTCAGACACTCAACACCAGCCCATGAAAGCAGCCAGGAGGGAGGCTTTAACCTGCAAAACCATAGGGGCAGAGCTGCCCAAGGCCATGGGAGCCCATCTCTTGCATCAGCATAACCTGGATGTGAGACATGGAGTCAAAGGAGATCATTTTGGAACTTTAAGATCTGACTGCCCTGCTGGATTTTGAACTTGCATGGGGCATGTAACCCCTTTGTTTGGGCCAATTTCTCCCTTTTGGAAGGGCTGTATTTACCCAATGCCTGTAGCCCCACTATATCTAAGAAGTAACTAACTTACTTTTGATTTTACAGGCTCATAGGTGAAAGGGACTTGCCTTGTCTCAGGTGAGACTTTGAGCTGTGGACTTTTGAGTTAATGCTGAAATGAGTTAAGACTTTGGGGGACTGTTGGGAAGGCATGATTGGTTCTGAAATGTGAGGACGTGAGATTTGGGAGGGGCCAGGTGCAGAAAGATATGGTTTGGCTGTGTCGTCACCCAAATCTCATCTTAAATTCCCACATGTTGTGGGAGGGACCTGGTGGAAGGTTATGGAATCACAGGGGCAAGTCTTTCCTGTGCTATTCTTGTGATAGTGAATACGTCTTATGAGATCTGATGGTTTTAAAAAGAGGAGTTCCCTGCATAAGCCCTTTTCTCTTGTCTGCCTCCATGTGAGATAATGCCTTTTACCATGCACCATGGATTGTGAGACCTCCCCAACCACATGTAACTGCAATTCCAATAAACTTCTTTCTTTTGTAAATTGCCCAGTCTCAGGTATGTCTTTATCAGCAGTATGAAAATGAACTAATACAGAGAACTAAGCCAGCTCTTGAGGGTCCCTGATTCCAGGATGTGACTCTTGGATGGCATTTTTGGACCTGCCCTTGGCCAGAAGGGAGCCCACCTTCCTGAAAGGTAAGTACCAGGCTAGGCAGCTTTCACTGGAAGCTGACTTAAGAGACCCTGGGCCTTAAGGGAACATCCATGGTAGTCTAGATGTACTTCTTGTGGCCTGGGGTCATGGAAGCTACAGGGTGAGACTCTGCTGCCCTTGGAAAGGGGAAAAAGAGTGAGAAGGACTGTATCTTGTAGTTTGTGTGTGAATTCAGCCAAAATATAGTAGAATACTGGGTAAACTTTTTTGGTTTTTTTACTCTAGTTCCTGACCCCTGGATGGTACTTCTGGACCCACATGGGACCTGGGAGACATCACTACTCTGAAGGGAAGAACACAGGCCTAGCTGGATTTGCCACCTGCTGATGGTAGAGAGTTGGGGCCTTGAGAAAACACTGGCACTATCCAGGAAGTGGTTACAGAAGGCCTTGGGCGAGACTGAGTGCTGTGCTGGCTTCAGGTCTGACCCAGCCCAGTTACAGTGGTGGTAGCTGCAGGGAACTTGTGTCAATCCACCCCAAATTTAGGTGGCTCACAACAGAGACAGAGAAAGAGACTCTGTATATCTGGAAGAAAGTAAGGGAAGAGAACAAGAGTGTCTGCCTAGTAATCCAGAGAATTCTCTTGGATCTTGTCCAAGACCATCAAGGCATTTACATCTAGGAGTTTGCAAGCACCACATTATTGGGCTTCAGGTATGCTCTACAGCAGATAGAGCTTAAATCAAAACACCCAAGTCCTTTCAAATATCTGGAAAGCCTTCCCATGAAGGATGGCTACAAATAAGCCCAGACAGTGAAGACTTCAATAAACACCTAACTCTTCAATGAACAGACAGTGAAGGACATCTACAAGCATCAACACTATCCAGGAAAACATGACCTCACCAAAGAAAATAAATAAGGCAACAAGTGCTAATCCTGAAGAAACAGAGATGTGTGGACTTTCAGACTGAGAATTCAAAATAGCTGTGTTGAGGAAGCTTAAATTCAAAATAACACAAAGAAGGAATTCATAATTCTATCAGATAAAATCAATAGATTGAAATAGTTTAAAAGAATCAAGCAGAAATTTTGGAGCTGATAAATTCAATTGGCATTCTGAAAAATGCCTCAGAGTCTTTTAATAGAATGAATCAAGCAGAAGAAAGAATTAGTGAGCTTGAAGACAGGCTATTTGAAAATACACACACACACACACACACAGAAAATACACAGAGGAGACAAAAGAAGCAAAACAATAAAGCATGTCTACAAGATCTAGGAAACAGCCTCAAAAGGGCAAATTTAAGAGCTACTGACCTTAAAGAGGATGTAAAGAAAGAGATAGAAATAGAAAGTTTATTCAAAGCAATAACAACAGATAACTTCCCAAACTTAGAGAAAGATATCTACGTCCAAGTACAACAGGATTATAGAACACTGAACAGATTTAACCCAAGAAGACTACCTCAAATAATTTAATAATCAAACTCCCAAAGGTCCTAAAATCAGTAAAAGAAAGCAAACAAATAACATACAATGGAGCACCAATAGGTCTGGCAGTAGACTTTTCAGTGGAAACTTTATAGGCTGGGAGAGAGTGGCATGACATATTTATATTGCTGAAGGGGAATAAAGGGGGGAAAACGTTAACCATAGAAAAGCATATCTGTATAGTCTTCAAATATGAAGAATAAATGCTTTCTCATACAAAGAAAAGCTGAGGGATTTTATCAATACCAGATCTGTCATATAAGAAATTCTAAAAGGACTATTTCAAGCAGAAAAAAAAAGGACATTAATGAGCAATAATAGTCACCTAAAGGTACAAAACTCACTGGTAACAGTAGATACACAGGAAAACACAGAATATCATAACACTGTAACTGTAATGTGTAAACAACTCTTAGATCCTAAGTAGAAAAACTAAACAATGAACCAATCAAAAATAATAACTACAACAATTTTTCAAGACATAGTACAATAAAATATAAATAGAAACAACAACAATATTAAAAGCAGGGGGACAAATTTAAGGCAAAAAGTTTTTATTAGTTTTCTTTTTGCTTATTGGTTTGATTATGCAAATAGCATTGTGTTGTTAACAGGTTACAATATTGGGTTATAAGGTAGTACTTTCAAGACTCATGGTAACCTCAAATCAAAAAATATACAATGAATTTCAAAAAAATAAAATCAAGAAACTAAATCATGAGAGATGATATGATGATATGCTTTCCACCTTCCACCTTCACTGGAGGAAGACAGGAAGGAAAGAAGGAAGGAAGAGAAGACCAGAAAACAAATAACAAAATGGCAGGAGTCAGTCCTTACTTATCAATAATAACATTGAATGTAAATGGACTAAACTATCTAATCAAAAGACGTAGTCTGGCTGAATGGATGAATAAACAAGACTCATTGATCTGTTGCCTACAGGAAATGCACTTCACCTATAAAGACACATATAGGCTGAAAATAAAGGGATGGAAAAAGATATGCCATGCAATGGAAACCATACAAAAGCAGGAATTTATATTTATAGTGGACAGAATAGATTGCAAGACAAAAATGGTAAGACACGAACAATGTCACCATATAATGATAAAGTGGTCAATTCAGCAGGAGGATGTAACAATTTTAAATATACATGCACCCAACACTGGAGCACCCAGATAAATAAAAGAAATATTATTAGAGTTGTAGAGAGAGATAGGCCCCAATACAATAATAACTGGAGACTTCAACACCCTACTTTAGCATTGGACAGCTCTTCCAGACAGAAAATCAACAACAACAAAAAATCAGATTTAATATGCACTATAAAACAAATGGATCTAATAAATATTTATAGAACATTTCATCCAAGAGCTACAAAATGCACATTATTTTCCTCAGCACATGAATCATTCTCAATGATAGACCATATGTTAGATCACAAAACAAGTTTTGAAACATTCAAAAAATTGAAATATTATCAAGTATCTTCTGTGACCACAATGGAATAAAACTATTTGTATAGTTATGGAAACTATACAAATATGCAGAAATTAATATGTTCTTGAATAACCAGTATATCAATGAAGAAATTAAGAAGGAAATTGAAAATTTTCTAGAAATAAATGATAATAAAAACAAAAGATTTCAAAATTTATGGAATACAGGAAAGCAGTACTAACAGGGAAGTTTATAATGATAAGCACCAACATCAAAAAAGAGGGAAAGCTTCAAATGAACAGTCTAGTCATGCATCTTAAAGAACAAGAAAAGCAAGAGCAAACTCAAAATTAGCAGAAGAAAATAAATATGGCTGGGCGTGGTGATTCGCCTGTAATCCCAGCACTTTGGGAGGCCGAAGTGGGCAGATCATGAGGACAAGAGATCCAGGTCATCCTGGCCAACATGGTGAAATCCCGTCTCTACTAAAAATACAAAAATTAACTGGGCATGGTGGCGTGTGCCTATAGTCACAGCTACTCGGGAGGCTGAAGCAGGAGAATCGCTTGAACCTGGGAGGCATAGTTTGTAGTGAGCCGAGATTGTACCACTGCACTCCAGCCTGGTGACAGAGTGAGACTTCTAAAAAAAAAAAAAAAAAAAAAAAAGAGAGAGAGAAAGGAAAAAAAAAGAAAAATATAATGATCAGTGCAGAAATAAATGAAATTGAAATAAAATATACAAAAGGTCAATGAAATGAAAAGTTGGTTTTTTGAAAAGTTAAACAAAATTGACAAACTTTTACCCAGGCTAAGAAAAAAAGAGAGAAGATCCAAATAAATAAAATCACAAATGAAAAAGAAGACATTACAAACTGATTCTCTAGAAAGTCAAAGGCTCATTCGTGGCTACCATGAGCAACTATATGCCAATAAATTGGAAAATCTAGAAGAAATGGACACATTCCTAGACACATATCATACAACCTACCAAGATTGAACCAGGAAGAAATCCAAAACCTGAAAGACCAATAATAAGTAATGAGACTGAACCCATAATAATAAAAAATCTCCCAGTAAAGAAAAGCTCAGGGCCTAATGGCTTTACTCCTGAATTCTACCAAATATTTAAAGAACTAATACCAATCCTACTCAAACTACTCCAGAAAATAAAAGAAGAGGGAGTATTTCCACACTCTTTCTACAAGGCTAGGACTACCCTGATATCAAAACCAGACAAAGACACTCAAAAAAAGAAAACTACAGGCCAATATTTCTGATAAATATTGATGTAAAAATCCTCAACAAAATATAAGCAAACTGAATTAAACAATGCATTTGAAAGATCATTCATCAGGACCAAGTGGGATATATCCCTGGGATGCAAGAAGGTTCAACACATACAAATCAACGTGATACACTGTATCAGCAGAATAAAGGATAAAAACCATAAGATCATTTCAATTGATGCTGAAAGGCATTTGATAAAATTCAACATCCCTTCAGAACAAAAACCCTCAAAAAATTGTATATAGAAGGAATGTACCTCAACATAATAAAATTAATATATGTCAGACCCACAACTAGTATAATACTGAATGAGGAAAAACTGAAAGCCTTCCCTCTAAGATCTGGAACATGACAAGGATGCTCACTGTCATCAGTGTTATTCAACATAGCACTGGAAGTCTTAGCTAGAGCAGTCAGACAAAAGAAAGAAATAAAAGGCATCCAAATTGGAAAGAAGAAGCCAAATTTTCCTTGTTTGTGGATGATATGATCTTATATTTAGAAAAACTTAAAGAATCCACAAGAAAACTGTTAGAACTGATTAACAAATTCAGTAAAGTTGCAGGATACAAAATCAACATACAAAAATCAGTAGCATTTCTATATGCAACAGTGAACAAAGTAAAAAGGAAATTTAAAAAGTAATCCCATTTACGATAGCCACACCAAAAAAACAAAATACCTGGGAATTAACTTAACCAAAGAAGTGAAAGATTTCTACAATGAAAACTATAAAACACTGATGAAAGAAATAAGACACCAAAAAATGAAAAAATATTCCATGTTTCTGGATTAGAAGAATCAATATTGTTAAAATGTCCATACTACCAAAAGCAATCTACAGATTTAATGAAATCAGTATCAAAATACCAATGACATTCTTCACAGATATGGAAAAAACAATCTTAAAATGCATATGGAACCACAAAAGACCCAAAACTAATAAGCAAAAAGAACAAAACTAGAGGAATCACATTACTTTACTTTAGTTCAAATTACACTACAGAGCTATTATAACCATGACAGCATGGTGCTGGCATAAAAAGAGACACATAGACCAATGAAACAGAATACAGAACCCAGAAACAAATCTACACACTTACAGTGGACTCATTTTTGACAAAGGTGCCAAGAACATACACTAGGAAGACAGTCTCTTCAATAAATGGTGCCAGAAAAACTGGATATTCATATGCAGAAGAATGAAACTAGACTCCTGTCTCTTGCCATATACAAAAAAAAAAAATGGATTAAAGACTGAAATATAAGACCTCAGACTATAAAACTACTACAAGAAAACATTGGGGAAAATCTACAGGACTTTGGTCTTTGCAAAGATTTCTTGAGCAATAACCCCACAAGGACAGGCAATCAAAGTAAAAATAAACAAATGGGATCACATTGAATTAAAAAGCTTCTGCACAGCAAAGGATACTGTCAACAAAATAAATAGATAACCCACAGAATGGGAGAAAATACTGACAAACTGTCCATCTGACATAGGATTAATAACCAGAATATATAAAGAATTTGAACAACTCTATAGGAAAAAAACAGAATAATCTGATAAATAAATGGTCAAAAGATTTGAATAGACATTTCTCAAAGGAAGGCATACAAATGCCAAAGAAGCATTAGAAAATATGCTCAACATCACTGACCGTCGGAGAAATGCAAATGAAAACTACAATGTGATATCATCTCATTCTAGTTAAAATGGCTTATATCCAAAAGACAGTCAATAACAAATGCTGACAAAGATGTGGAGAAAAATGAACTCTTGTAGGCTGTTGGTGGAAATGTAAATTAGCACAACCACTATGGAGAACAGTTTGGAGGTTCCTCAAAAACTAAAAATTGAACTACCCTATGATCCAACAATCATACTATTGGGTACCTACCCCAAAGAAAGGAAATCAGTATATTGAACAGCTTTCTGCACTCCTATGTTTGTTGGAGCACTGTTCACAATAGCTAAGATTTGGAAGCAACCTGAGTGTCCATCAACAGATAAATAAATGGATAAAGAAAATGTGGTATCTATACACAATGGGGTATTACTCAGCCATAAAAAATAATGAGATCCATTCATTTGCAACAACATGGATGGAACTGAGATCATTATGTGAAGTAAATAAGCCAGACAAAGAAAGACAAACATTGCATGTTCTCACTTATTTGTGGGTTTTAAAAATCAAAACAATTGATTTCACGGACAGAAAGAATAAAAGGATGGTTAACCCATTCTCCACAATGTGCCTATTTCACATTGCATGCCTGTATCAAAATATCTTATGTACCCCATAAATATATACACCCACTATACACCCACAAAAATTAGAATAAATAAATAATTCTAGTGTGGATGTGTAATAAGCAAAATACATATCTAAAATCTATAGTATGTTGGATGGTAATAATTGCTGTGGAGCTAAATATCGTAGAAAAGAGGCATGGCTAATGAAAGTCATTAGTGGTGGAGTGCTACACCCAAGAAGAGGGGCAGACTAAGAGAATTCAGTAGGGGCTCAGGTAGCAAAGGAATGCTTTATAAAGGAAGAAGATTTAGAGTTTGGATTTGAAAAATGAGCCAAATATAGGTAGAAGAAAATGTGTACGAGATTTCAAGAGTCACACTCTTGTGTGGATCGTATTAAGTACAAGAGCAGTATGTAAAGGCCACGTGAGGAGATGTCTTGCAGGAAGTAATGTTTTCAGTTTAGATTCAGTAAAAGTATATCTTAGTTGAAGGAATCTCGTAGTTCATCTGATACAACGTTAAAATTCCTGAACTACCTATAGGAGTGAGAAACTTCAGAAGCTTACCATTCCCCAGTGCTCAGGAGGTTACAAGAATAAACAAGAAAGAACCAGGATTCACTCTCACTGAGAATCTCAGTTTGTAAACTTTTAAGCTCTCAGTTTATAAGCTTATAAGCTTTTCCCTAAGACTTGGTGTCTAACTTCTCTTTGATATTATTAGTTCTGTTAACTTCATCTACATAGATTACCCATCTATATAATAGCTCTTTAAGAATTTGAAGATATATGGGTCTTCTCCTTGCCAGGTTTTCAATGATCAGTTTTTCTCTTCTTCTTCTTTACTTAATTAGCTGTTGCTTGTAAGATTTCCAGCCGCCCACCTCTTTGCTCATTCTGTGCTGTTCTTGATTGGCCAAATCCCTCATTGCCAAATCCTTCAAACGTCTACAGGACTCTAAAACATTTCATGTCTTCATAAAACAAAGCAATACTATCAGTTCTCATACACTCAGAGACTGTGTGTTGTTAATGCTATACATCTATCAAAGCAGTGGTATCTATAACTACAGTAAGTTTTTGAACATTCACACTATTATCTAATATTGAACTAATAGTCACCTAAAACACCATTAATTAGGTGTGTTGCTATGTAGTCACATCTGGCACTTCTATTGCTGAAGGTTGTATTTTGCAGTCTGTTCCAGGTTCCCAAGATTTTTATAGACCATGATTCTGACATGAAAAAAATATTTACCATTATATTCAACATTTTAAAATCTAGAAATATAATAAATATGCTGCGTATGTTCTCATATAATTCACTGACACACCAAAGCCCTGTGCAGAACGCTATAATGTCATTTTTTATCTTCCTCTATGTTTTTTTTTTTTTTTTTTTGAGACGGAGTCTCGCTCTGTCACCCAGGCTGGAGTGCAGTGGCCGGATCTCAGCTCACTGCAAGCTGGGTTCACGCCATTCTCCTGCCTCAGCCTCCCAAGTAGCTGGGACTACAGGCGCCCACCAACGCGCCCGGCTAGTTTTTTGTATTTTTTAGTAGAGACGAGGTTTCACCGTGTTAGCCAGGATGGTCTTGATCTCCTGACCTCGTGATCCGCCCGTCTTGGCCTCCCAAAGTGCTGGGATTACAGGCTTGAGCCACCGCGCCCGGCCCTTCCTCTATGTTGACATTTACTATTTAATCATTAAATTTTGAGTACAGTCATTCAAACCACTATGAGTCTTTACATGTCATTTTAAATCTGTATTTTTCTTTTTTTCCCCATGGGAATATCATAAGACTTGCTAAATTTGATCTAGATGTGTTACACTTTTAATATTTGTTTGGCTTTCTAATTTAATAAACTTTTTAAAGAAAATTTATGGGGATAGTGCGAATTACATTTTTAAGCCATTCTTTCTTGTAAGAATTCTTACATTGGTCTAATCACCTATAAAAATATATTTGATCAACTCTACTAGAACTTTTCTTAGTAATGTCAGTGTACTTTTTCTCTTTACCTAACATTTTGTCAGGAATTTTTTAAACAAAAATAACCTTTGCTCTTATTTAGTTTTCTGACATTTTTCAGTTTCCATTGAAGTTAAGGAGTAGGTGTTTAGTAAGCTCATTTGCAAGTCATTTTAATATCTTCATAAGTAACTCTGTAAGACTTCTCCTAGAAAATTAGCAAACTTCTCAGAAATAAAAACAAAATTTGAATTAATTTTAGCTCTGATATTAGTAAAGAGGGAAAACCCAATTTCAAAGACTACATAAAATTTTGACACATAACATACTGTTGTACCAACTTGTAGGACTATACTAGAAACAGACACAACCTCAGTTCCACAAGAGAGCAATGTACTTTAAATGCAAGTTACTAAAGGAGATTCTGGCAAATTCTTCATGTTAACTAAAATGTGTCTTCTTGGCAAAAGGAAGGGTGGAGGCACAAAATGGCCCTAGGACAAACAAGGACTGTGACACTTGTAAAGCTACATCATTTCAAAGGTTTAATATTAGGCTAAAAGAAATCTATTCATCTGACCAGGTGAGAGATCAGAGGATAAATGTTAGAGGTAAGGAGATATGCAGGAAAGATGGACATAAATATACTGGAAGCAGCTTTTGCAGCTGTGGACCTAGAGCTTTGTGGGCCACGTGTATGCAGTGCCTGGTTGTATGCCTAGTGATGGTATATACAGGTGTTGTAAAAAACAATGAGATGAAACATATGTCCTATGAAACAAATGTCCATGAACTTCATGTTTGCTTGATTTTTATTTTCCCTAATAGCACCTTTTACCAGTTCACTCCAAAGTAGAGGTGCCATCTAGGAATGAAGGGACTTCTTGCTAGCGGGAAGAGTTTACCATGATAAAAACAAAGGTAAACATTTCAGGAAAAAGATTAGATAGAGCCACATGATATATCAAGAATATTATTAGAACACACAGAAAAACTCCATGTATTACGGCTGAACAGAAGTTGTAACAAACATAGAGAATAAACACACACTTCCACTTTCTCCATCCCACAAATAACTACAAAACTAGAAAATATATAGATAGATAAATAGATAGATATAGGTATATAGCTTCCAGAAAACAATACACAGCACAAGGTTGAGATTCCTTAAAGAAGGAAAACAAATTAGACAAGCTTTATGATTGCCCCAGCTTACTTCCTAGAGCCAGGTTTCATCCTATAGCACAGGGGGTAAAAACAGAAATAAACTGAAATAAAGCCTGAAAAGTGAAGGGGCAATAAGTTGGGAAGATAGCAGTCTGAGTTCAGGGAGCTCAAGACATTGAAATTTTACAGGGAAGAGTAGTAAAGCATTAGGAAATAAACAGAAAAAAACTTGGGAGAACTGCAGGAAAATCTCCTTGAGGGTTTAGTTGACCTCTCAATTTTGGGGGGAAAAACTTTCTTGAGTCTGGGAAAAGACCAATGAAAAACAGTAAAAAGTAGGAGGATGAACAATTTCCAGAGTTCAAACATATGTAGGAATTGTTTTGTTCCAAACAGCCAGAGCAGAAAAATCTTAAAATACAAAATGCAAACTCTAAACAAAACAAAACAAAAGGCAAATTGTAGTTTTCAGAAAGACTGTATTTAAGTAGTAGAGCTAAATAAGCTCTCTACAAAAAGCTCTTCTAAACCTACCATAACAAAGCTCAAAAGTAAACTTCAAAGGGATAAAGATTTAATCAAGAGTTACTTATCTGTATGCCAGAACAAGAGCCAACACTCTTTAGATACAGTGTACGACAATGTAAACTTTATCATTTTTAGCATAGAAACCAAAATTACTAGGTATGCAAAGAGCAGAAAAATATGACTGGGAGAAAAAATATGCTCAAAGGCATGAAAACCAACATAAACATACTGAGAAGAAAAATGGAAAGTATATGCAACCTCTAGATAGAAAAAAATCAATATCTGAAGTGAAAAATACACTGAATGGATTTCAGAGTAGGTTAGGTACTAGAAAAGAAAAGGTCAGTGAATTGGAAGACATAGAAATAAAACTATCTTTTTTAAAAAGCACAGAAAAAGTAGCTGGCAGTGGTGGCTCGTGCCTATAATCCCAGCTCTTAGGGAGGCAGAGAGGTGAGGATAGCATGAGCTCAGGAGTTTGAGACCTGCCTGGGCAACATAGCGAAACCCTGTTCTTAAAAATAGAAAAAATCAAAATCAAAAAGCACAAAAACACAGCTAAAAATAAAGCATTAATGAGTTTTGTGATAATATCAAGGAGTGTAGCATGTGTATAATTGGATCTCTCAAAAGCAGAGGAAGGAGATGGGGCTCAAACTTTCAGGAAATAGCTAAAGCTTTTTTCAAATTTTACAAATACCGTAAGCCTACAGATATAAGATTCTCAACCAACCCCAAGCAAAATAAGTACATGGATGATAGATAGATAGATAGATAGATAGATAGATAGATAGATAGACTCACACTAATGTATGTTATGATCAACGTGATGAAAATCAGTGATAAAGAGAAAATCCTAAAGGCAGCCAGAGGAATATTACATAAATAACAAAAATAAGAATTATTGCATACTTCTTAATAGAAAACGTACAGGAAAGAAGACAATGGAATGGCACCTTAAATATAAAGTGTCAAATGAAAAAAATAGGCCAACCCAGAATTCTAGGTTCAATGAAAACATCTCTCAACAATGAAGGAAAAATAAAGAGATTTTTTTCCAGGCAAACAAAAGCTGATAGATTCATTGCCAAATGAACTATTCTATAGGACATGTTAAAAGGAATTCTTTAAGCAGAAATATGATCATATCAGAAAAGAACTTAGAAATGGTAAATATGTTGATAAATAGAATTTATCTTAATTTTTAATTTCTTTAAAGTTACTTGATGTTTAAAGGATGATAGTAACAATGCATATTGAGGATTCTAACATTTGAAGAAGTAAAATGTAGGACAGTAGTACAAAAGATGAGAGGCAGATATTGAATAATATAACTATAAAATTTTTACAGTATACATTCAGTAATACTACTTGAATGCAGACTGTGATGAGTTAAACTCTAGAGAAACCACCTACAAAGTCCAAATGGCATAGACAACCAGCCAATAATAGAAATAAAACATGGAATCATAAAATATGCTACTCCAAAAGAAGGCAGGAAAGGAGGGATAAGGAATAAAAGCAATTGGGGGAAGTTGGAAACAAATGGTAAGAAAATAAATTTAAACCAATATGTCAATAATTACATTAATTGTAAATGACATAACCACTCAAATTAAAAAGTAGAGATTGTCAAATGTATTTTAAAATCAATATTCTACTATATGCTTTCTATTGGGAGGCTGAGACGGGCGGATCACGAGGTCAGGAGATCGAGACCATCCTGGCGAACACGGTAAAACCCCGTCTCTACTAAAAATACAAAAACTAGCCGGGCGAGGCGGCCGGCGCCTGTAGTCCCAGCTACTCGGGAGGCTGAGGCAGGAGAATGCCAATGGCGTAAACCCGGGAGGCGGAGCTTGCAGTGAGCTGAGATCCGGCCACTGCACTCCAGTCCGGGCGACAGAGCGAGACTCCGCCTCAAAAAAAAAAAAAAAAAGAAATAATCAAACTAAAACAAACTTCTCAAACTTTAATTTTGTGTTATTCTAGAATTGTTGAAATTTCTTCAGGTTACTGAATGAATAAATATACTTCCAGGTTAAAATACAAGAGCAGTAAAGGAGGAGGAGGAGGTTCACACTGTTAATTAAAGACAGAGGAAAAACAAGATTCACTAAGTTGTTGAGTAAATAATAATAATACATGCATATATGTGCATTCAATGACAGGAACAGAGGAAAAGTTTAAAAAACAAAAACAAAAAAAGGCACAATGGCTCACACCTATAATCCCTGCACTTTAGGTGGCTGAGACAAGTGGATAGCTAGAGCCCAAGAGTTTGAGACCAACCTGGACAACATAGAGAGACTCCATCTCTACTAAAAATTAAAATTTGTTTGGAAAAAATTAGCTGGGCATAGTGGCGCACAACTGGAGTCCCAGTTACTTGGGAGTCTAAGGTGGGAGGATTGCTTGAGCCTAAGAGGTTGAGCCTGCATTGAGTCATGATTGCACCATTGCACTTCAGCCTGGGTTAAAGAGTGAGATGGGAAAGGAAAGATGGGAAGGGGAGTGGAGGGGAGGGAAGGGGAGAGGAGGGTATGAGGCTAATAAAAAAATTCCAAGTAAATAGAATAACATAATAAGCTAAAAATAGATATAAAAGACAGATTTTAATATTTTTTATTAAAATATAAAGTATGAGTTTTATATTTCAATAAAAATATAGAATAGCATTCATTTGGGGTCATTTCTAATCATTCATCATTGAAATTGAAGATTATTGTAACCAGAAACTATTTTTCACTTTGAAGGAATTAAAAAATATATGGACTCTACAAAATAATACATAGGATATGAGATGGTAAGAAAATGCATTAAAAGGACAAGAGAACTAATGTCAAAATGTAAGGATTTCAAAGGACATCAGAAGTAGTAACAAACAATAAACATAGCAGAAACCTGAACCCATGTTTATCTGAAATGCAAAAAAAAAAAAAAATCTAGAGATAAACAATCAGAAAGAAAGTAGATGGTAGAATACAAAAAGCAGATCAAATATAAGCATTTTTTTTAAAAAAAATAACAGAACACCTGTGATGGAACAAATATACAAAGATACAATCAATAAAATATTCCAGAATTGAAGGAATTCAGTTTGTGGACTGTTCACCTTTCTGGGAGCCAAGTAATATTTAGTAAAGGTGACTAACACTAAGATATTCCGATGAAGTTTAGGTTTCCAGGAGACTTAGATTTTTTCTTCAAAATACCGGACAGAAGACAGCGTGAAACAACATCTTCAGAGACCTATAGAAATGAACTTTAAGCAAATCTAATGCCTTGGCCTGCTGAGAACATGGTTTTGGAATTTACCCATTTCTCCTGAGCAATAAGTAAGCATTTAGGAATGTTCAGGTCTTGGTGGCATGTACTTGCTCCTAATAAATAGTTGCCTATTCATGTAGCCAGTTTCCAGAGAAGTTAGAAGGAACTCAGAAGGCATTAGACAGAGAGAGAGAGAGAGAAAAACAGGGAGAGAGAGAGAGAGAGAGAGAGAGAGAGAGAGAGAATGAGAATGCAACACGAAAGGAAATTTCTCAAAGAGTGTCATCAGGTCTCACACTGATAATATAGTATCATAGGCTGTGAGGCAACATGATAAGGATTAAAGGTGAAAGAAAGAATCTAAACAACGTTAAAACTGTAATTTTAGGGGACAGGCATGGTGGTTCATGTCTATAATCCCAGCACTTTGGGAGACTAAGGCAGGCAGATTGCAAGAGCAGCCTGGTCAACATGCAGGAAACCCCATCTCTACAAAAAAAAAAAAAAATTGATTTTAATTGGCTGAGTGTGGGGACACATGCCGGAAGTCCCAGGTACTCAGTAGACTAAGACAGGAAGATGGTTAGAGCCCAGGAGTTTGAGGCTGCAGTGAGCTAGATCATGCCACTGCGCTCCAGCCTGGGCAACAAAACAAGATCCCATCTCAACAAACAAACAAACAAACAAAAACAAATAAGAAACTCTGTAATTTTACATATTAAAAATCAAAAAAATATCAAAATGTAAATATTTACCTTTTCATGTATCCTTTTAATCAGCTCTTTATATATAACAAGTTCTGTTTTAAAAGCATTTTAATACTGGTTGTTTTTCATTTTCATGTCATTATTTATGGCGGGAAGTATTTCTGACATAGACTTTTGTAAAATGATGCACAAAATCAAAGACACAAGACAAAAGTTGGTCAGTTAGTAAACTGACTAATCAGCATAGGAAACTGCAACATTTAGGTATTGAAAAGAAAAAGTGGTATGCATTTGTAAGAATTTTGGCATTAGCAGCCATTACAGTGTGTGGAAATGTGAGCAGAGATTAGTTATCAAATTTCTTATTTCAAATTTCGGATTGATACGGATATCAAATAATTTCCCTGCATGAAAGCATTTGTCTCGAGCTCTGCTTTTGGTGAATGCCAGTATAATTCAGCATGTTGTTTGTTTGATGTTTTCTTTTTTTTTTTTTTTTTTTTTGGCTGTGCAAGGAGACTAGGATAGCAGCTGCTCCCTTACCCCGGACCCTGGGATAAGAAAGACAAGACATACGGAGTGGCATAGAACCCCAGTCAATCCACAACCAACATAAAATGTTATGGGAAAAGGGAGGGGGGACCATATTATTTGTTATGCAGCATCACCTAGCAAAAGCTACCTGATACATCGTAAAAGATATATGAATGCATACATTCGTGTTTCTTGTTTTGCTTATTCCAAACCAACTTTTAAAAAGAACTGTTTTGGTATTCTTAATATTTTTAGCAATTTGAAGTTATTCTGGGCTTTAACCTCCTAGATTCTACTCTGGCAGTTTTGTGCCACTCTTTCATATTTGTTCTCTGTCTTAACTTCCACTTATTCTAGATGTGCTTTTAAAATCCGAGTTCTTTGGAGCTACTCCCCTAGGCAACTTCGCTGGTCTCTTCAGTTGTTCCCTCTGTTTATTGCTCACTGGGACCACTTGCATTGTAGATAAAGTCAGAATTTTATTCTTGAGAGTGTTTCCCAACCAGACTGAATTATCTCCCCCTTTAGAGTCTTTGGTCTTGGGACCTTTTCTCTGAAATGATAAAGTCTGCCTCCCTTAAACCTAGAATAGTCACCTGGCAATGTGTACAGCTTATTTTCTTTTTTAAAGCAGTGTCTACAGGATGACATTGTCCCTTTTTCTCTTCAGTTTTCATAATTTTCACGTATCTAATCAATTATTCATTATTGATTAAAAATATATTCAGTAAAACTGTTTGCATCATCATTTCCTATATTTCCTGACAGGTATAACCAATGCTTAGCATCTGCTAACAATGAAATTCTTTATTTTTTTATTTTATTTTAATTTTTTTTGAGACAGAGTCTCGCTCTGTCCCCAGGCTGGAGTACAGTGGCTTGGTCGCGGCTCACTGCAAGCTCTCCCTCCTGGGTTCATGCCATTCTCCTGCCTCAGCCTCCCAAGCAGCTGGGACTACAGGTGCCCACCACCACGCCTGGCTAATTTTTTATGTTTTTAGTAGAGATGGGTTTCACCATGTTAGATACGATGGTCTGGATCTCCTGACCTCGTGATCCGCCCACCTTGGCCTCCCAAAGTTCTGGGATTACAGGTGTGAGCCACTGCACCTGGCCCTAACAATGAAATTTTTAGCAGATGGATATTCATATAACCGATAGTCAACTTTACCACTACATGTGACTATTATATTTTGTGATCTGTATTTCTTAGTCTACACAGTCAGAAATGAGAACTATGGTGGAAAATTATGTTGGTACTAGATCGTTTTTCTATTATTATGGTAATAATATATTAACCAGATGAATTATCATACCTAAAACTTCTGAGTTTTTAATGTCTTAATGGACTGCTAAAGGTTGAAAGACACATTGATTTAAAAATAACAATGTACTCCTTTTCGGAAAGGGTACTTATCACAATTCTAATTACATATTTTATTTGAAATTGTTTAATCATTATCTCTCTTCTGGATAGCAAGACTGCAGAAGAGGTGCTACATACATCATTTTGTTTTCATTCCAATATTTCTTAAGAACCTAGAACACAGTACTACTTCAAAATATTTATTCATTGGAGTACAGATTCATGTCTGGAACCACTGGCTCTGACAAGATCATGTTCTTATCTTTAAAGCAATCACAGGGCAGAGTTCAGGTGAGGATGGAGAATAGAATACACAGACAGTCTTACATGTGTTACGTGCTCCATCCTTGGACCCATAAATGCAGTCATCTTCAACTAAAGCACATTTTCCAAAAGTGAAGAAAGGTTGGCATCTTTTTAGAGTTTCCTCCAGAAGCTAATCCTGAGACAAAGATTCAAATGCAAATAGCTTATTTAGAAAGGAATTTAAGGAAACACCAATGGGCAAGTGAAGAAAGTAGACAGGAAGGGAAGGCAGTCAGTAAGTGGCAACTAATCCAGCAAGTTGCCACTATTGCTAACTAGAACCTAATTCCTACTGGGGAAACTGATAATCTTACCTAAGAGAACTTGAAAGTTTATGCTCCAGTTCCTATCAGTCATTGACTGAGACAAATTCCTGAAGAAATTAATTCTTCAGCACTTCCACCCTGACCAATATACAAACAGAACAAACTCTAGAGACCAGAGGAAGCTCCTCAGGCAGAGATAGAGATGCTGGCAGTTGAAAGTTGAGCCATCCCGCACTGAAATGGTAATACGCAAGCAGTCATGTCCTGGGCACCAATCGCATCGACCACAGATGGCCTCTACAAAGCAAAAATGTGATGTAATTGCCTCAGTAAGAGGAATAAAGTTTGGGCAGCAAAATAACGGGAGGAATCACATGGCCTCTCTCTGCTGAACATCAGAATTAGACCTTTTTTGTCAGAGTATAAAGCAAACCTTAACCCCATTTTTCCTTGGGAGAAATGATGAGTGAATCATTGATCTGAATTTAGATGTTCTTTGGCTAAGGTGTAAAGTGTTCTCTTTAATGACATGAGTTATATTTGAGGTATCTCTGAGGATGTTGCATTTTATTGGGAGAAGGAGTGGTAAGGAGCAGAATTTGTACCTTTTCTTTAAGGAATTAGACTTAATTGCATTCCCAGTATTAGCCATAGGGGAGGTAAATCCCAAAAAAAGATATAAAGACTTGGAAGTCTGCCTTTAAATTAGGCTGGGGTTCAGAGTCATCTTTCTGAAACTGATGGCAGTAGGCCATGGACACAAAGGAGGACTGGCATACTCTAGGACACTCTTGGTAGAATAGAAAGATCTTCTGCAGACCAAAGACTAAATTTAAAATCAGTCCTCTAATGACAAAAGTTATAGCTAGTTGTTTCTAGTGTTTTCTAAGCATCAAAGTACATATGTTATCATACAGTCATGCACTGCATTACGAGGTTTCCCTCAGTGATGGACCACATATAAAATGTCATCCTGTAAGATCATAACACCATATTTGTACTGTACGTTATTACATTTGGATATGTTTAGATCCACAAATACTTGTCATTGTGTTACAACTGCCTGCAGTATTCAGTACATAACATGTTGCATAGGTTTGTAGCCTACGAGCAATAGGCCATACCATATATCCTACATGTATAATAGACTATACCATCTGGGTTTCTATAAGTACACTCTATTACATTCACACATGGGTGAAATCCCCTGTGTTAGTTCATTCTCACATTGCTTTAAATAAATACCTGAGACTGGGCAATTTATAGAGACAGAGGTTTAATTGACTCACAGTTCTACAAGCTCTATAAGCAGCATGCTGCTGGCAGCTGCTCAGCTTTTGGGGAGGCCTCAGGAAATTTAAGTCATAGCAGAAGGCAAAGGAGTAGCAGGCACATCACATGGCCAGAGGAGCAGCAAGGGGGCATTTGGGGTGTCACACACTTTTAAATGATCAGATCTCTCAAGAACTCACTCATTATTACAAGGAGAGTACCAAGGGGATGGTACTAAACCATGCATAAAAAACTGGCTCATGACCGGGCACGGTGGCTCATGCCTGTAATCCCAGCACTTTGGGAGGCCGAAGCAGGCAGATCACGAGGTCAAGAGATCGAGACCATGCTGGCTAACACAGTGAAACCCGTCTCTACTAAAAATACAAAAAATTAGCCGGGCGTGGTGGCAGGCGCCTGTAGTCCCAGCTACTCAGGAGTCTGAGGCAGGAGAATGGCGTGAACCCAGGAGGTGGAGCTGGCAGTGAGCTGAGATCACGCCACTGCACTCTTACCTGGGCGACAGAGAGAGACTCTGTCTCAAAAAACGAAAAACAAAAAACAAAAAACTGGCTCATGATCTAATCACCTCCTACCAGGCCCTTCCTCCAACATTGGGGATTACAGTTCAACATGAGATTTGGGTGAGGACACAGATCCAAACCATATCATAACCTAAGGACACATTTCTCAGAGTGTATGCCTGACATTAAGTGATGCATGACTGTATGTAGTACTCTCTATATCTTTATAAGGTAAACATTATTTTTATTCCAATTTGTATTCATTTTCTATAATTGCAATAAAAAACTACCACAAGCTTATCCACTTAACAAAAGGTCATCACGTTGTAGGTCTGTAGGTCAGATGGAGAAGGGAAGACTGTGTTTTCTCACTGGTTCACATAGTTGGCAGAAAGTAGCTCCTCCCAGCTGTCGGACCCAGGTCCACATTTCCTGAACTGTGGGATAAAGGCGTTCCCAGCTTATTGAGGTCATTCATTCTTCAGCTCCAGCCATCTTCCCCCCCATGCAAAGCTGGCAACAGTGGGTTAAATATTTTGAATATTTTGAATCTCTCCTGCCTATTTTGTCACTGCCCCGTCTCACTGATTGTTCTGCCTTCCTTTCCACTTTTAAGGACTCATGTTATTACATTAGTTCCACCCAGACAATTCAGAATAATCTTCCCATTTTCAGGTCCATAACCTCAATTCCATCTGCGAAGTTCTTTTTGCCATTAAATATAACATATTAACAGCATCCAGAGATTAAGGCATGGACATCTTTGAAGGAGGACAAAATTATCCTGCTTTGCACAGTCAACGTTCTGGCTGGCAAGGATTCAAGTCTGCCCCACATGCAAAATACCCAGTGTCTAAAGATTTTTATATCCCAAGAACCTGGAGAACTCTTGACACTCAAGAAATTAATATATAAGTGAGTTTTTAAAAATCTTGGCTTTCTTTGGGAGGCCAAGGCGGGTGGATCACAAGGTCAGGAGATGGAGACCATCCTGGCTAACACAGTGAAATCCGTCTCTACTAAAAATACAAAAAAATTAGCCAGGTGTGGTGGCAGGTACCTGTAGTCCCAGCTACTCGGGAGGCTGAGGCAGGAGAATGGTGTGAACCCGGGAGGCGGAGCTTGTAGTGAGCCAAGACGGCACCACTGCACTCCAGCCTGGGCGACAGAGCGAGACTCCATCTCAAAAAAAGAAAAAATCTTGGCTTTGAGTATTGTCCTCCTTGAAGCAATCTTCGAACCTCTTAGTAGTACTGGAAGAACACTTTGACTCACTAGTATTTATGTATGAATTAAACAGATTGCTTGCTTTGACATGAGTGGTCTAGATACTGAGGAGCAATGGAAAACCAGAAAGAAAGGACAGACACTGAATGGAAGCTAATATGAAGATATGAAGGAAACTATACTCTTGCTGGATTGTTCTAGGGCCTAGCAGAAATAAAACTGAAGTATTTTTTAATTAACATAGTTTCAATCTGTGGAACCAATACTGTTTTAGTATAACCCTACTTCTTCTCCTGGGATATAGAAGATAGAATTCTTCTTTTCTCCCCTAGCAACATTTTTTTCTACTCAGTTACCCAAACTGCATCCAAATCCCAGTACTCGTACCCAAAGAAGTCAGCTGAATGTGTTCTCTTTCTGTTCTCATTGTCATGCTATGATTAATACTTAGAAATCTCACCTGAATTGGTGAAAAGCCTCATAATTACAGGGTTTCCTCAAATCCCCTTGCTTCTAATTTGCCTCCCACATTATGACCCAAACTCTTTTTCTAAATTATTCAGCTGATCATGCCATTCTCTTTCAGAAAATCCTTCAATGTTTCTCCAATTTCATTAGCAAGAAACTCAAGGATCTTCCAATCTCATTTTAACTCCACTCAGAGTTCAGGCTTTAAACATCAATAAATCTAGCCCAAAATTCCGGTTCCACCACATGTTGGCTAACTGACATGAGACAATTCTCTGATCTCTAAATATAACTTTTGTATAATATCTGTCTAAATGATACAGTATAGGGTTATAGCAAGAACATGAGTTGTACTCCAAGCTGCTAGCACCTAGAAAATGCTTAATAAGTTATAGTTATCATAGTAACCTTTGTGGTCTCGTTGCCCCACACTGCTTACTATGCAACCCAGACTCTAACTGAACCAACACTTGCTGTCCTCAAAAAGATCCACATCTCATGTTTTGTTAATGCAACTCTGAAATTTTTTCATGCAAATTCCTTGATTCTGAAGCCCTTTACCATATTTTAAGCCTGGAAAAATTCTGTTGATCTTTTAAGACACAACTCAAATTTGCCCATCTCTCTGAAAACTACATAATCTCTCTTGGTCTGATTATTCACTCCACAATTGTGCTCCTATGGCACTTTCTTCAAATCATTAGCATTTGTCATCTGTGTCAAAACTTATTGCATGAGTGTGTTTCTTCTCATCTAGATGGTGAGTTTCTTGAGGCCAGGCCTGGTATCTCATTATGATTTCATCAGTGCCAAGTGCAATGCTGGACTTGGGGTGGATTCTCAGCAAATATTTGTGGAATTGATTGACAGAGTAGTGCCTAAAGACACTGTGTCAATGCTGGCCTGTGTTACGTCTCCCATGGCAAAATTAATCTAATCATCATCCATAGTATTTATTAGTACTATTATTACAAATATTCCCTTGGTTTCTCTTTCTTGAAGGACAATAGGTCAGATGTTCACCAATTACGGCTTTCCTAGATGCTTCTGCATGATTGAATTCAATATTTTATTCACATTTTCCCGTAAACCAAATGCCCATATTAAAAATGTATATATGTATATAAATGTGAATAGAGGCATTCTTATGAGCAATCCTATGATAAAAAGAAGTTAGATGGCAGAAGGATTTTGGTCAGAAAACACATTTTACAAGGAAGCTTCTAAGGGATTATTTTAAACAACACTGAGGGGAAAAAATTATTTCAAACAGATGAAAAATACCTCTCCACTGTCCCTCTAATGGATGTACTTTAAAGAAAGCCAAGGGGAATTTTAAACTCCACATACATTTTATGAACATTCAAATGAATATCTCTGACTAATCTCAAGTGCATTTGAATAAAAAATAGAACAATTTTGATGTTCCAAGTTGAATTATTAAGTAAAAATATTCAGTTATCAGATAGTTAATTAAGTGGAACTGACTGTATTCATTAAAATATTTGTTCCAAACAAATGTATTTAACATTCAGATATTATGCAGAATAGGTGACAATTGCATATCTCCATGGAGATCAATAATGGGATTCAGATCATTGTGTAAAGAGTCTGCAAGTTTAATGCAGAGAGAATGTCATTATTATTTCTCTCTTAATGATGGTCATTATGCGCAAACACTGATTGAATTCCATTTGTTACCTGCATTTGAGCTGAGAGGAATAATTACAATTTAAGTGTCTCCATTAAAATTCATAAAAGAATAAGAATGCAAAAATTATACTTGAAACTGACAAAATATACTTTGAGGATATAAATTGTGTTTTCTGATAGGCCTCTTAAAAGTATTAAAAATAGCTTCATTTTAATAAGATGACATATAAAGATCATGTGTTATCCTCACCTTTATGTTAATTTTAATGCTGCAACACATGACTAATAATAAAAAGTAAAGGAATTAACTTTAAAAAGTAAAATCAATTAAACAATGTGCCAGTTATCACCAGGACTTTTCAGGATTGGGTCATAGTCATCCACTTTTTTTAAAAAAATGTTTTTAATTGCTATATGATATTAAAATTATGTTCTGTCATTCCATATATTGGTGATATCTTCCTACCACCTACTACTGTTGGTAGCTAACAGACTCAAGGTTTGGATGGATGTAAACTAAATATGCTGTGTTCTATTGCACTCATTTGGTATACATTTCTGTTGACCTGTTGTGCACTGTTCAGCATTTATAATTTGAGGTGCTGAGAGTTATTACTTTTCAGCCACACCAACCCAAAATTTCCAGTTGCTTAACTTGCATTTTTCCTAGAGTGAAGTGAAACATACTAAGATGTCATACAGGGTGTCACAGGTCCTTAAAACTTTTGCCTTTTCATGGCCTAAAAGAGTTCTCTAAGCCCGATGAGACAAAGCTGAGTATTTAATGCTACAGAAGCCACAAGAGAAATGACAGCAGTCGAGTTGTGAGGCATTTATGAGGCTCATCAAGTGTCTGGAGAAGCATCTCAGGGGAGACTCGAGGCTTTCTTTCAGTACCAGATACCTTCTCTAATTCTAGATCAAAAATTAACATTGCAGTGTCTTAAATTTAAAAGTGTCTATGTTACAAAACTGTATGTGCTTTTAGACTATTAATTACAAGCAAGGAAGCTATATAATTTTTAAGTGAGGAAGATCTTATATATCTCATAATTTACACTTTCCTCATTTTGCAGATAAGAAACCCAAGGTCTAGAGATGCCCAGAATTAAATGCTTTTAAATCCTAGTGATAGACTTCAAACCAAAACAC